>NC_053158.1:98918773-99176674 GCF_016835505.1 Polypterus senegalus
CTAAATGAGTCTGTCTTTCCTCTGACCTTTCATTTTGCTGATGTGTTCATCTTACTTGTGTGTTAGCGGCTAAGCAAGTTTCTCTTGTCTTGACGGTTTCACTTTGGTGACAGAGTCGATTTCTTTGAGCTTCATGCTGTAGCTTCACACTTCCGAGCCACATAGACAGACAGACAAACATACTTCCATGCATAGGCATTTATATAAAAGATATATTCTGTGCCGAAGAAGAAGGAGAAGAAGGGGGGAGATGTGTCCGGATGCAGGAGGAGAGGAGAAAAGTAAAGTGAGTGGAACTGAGGGTAGGAACTTTGAATGTTGGCAGTATGACTGGTAAGGGTAGAGAATTAGCAGATATGATGGAGAGAAGGAAGGTTGATATATTGTGCGTGCAAGAGACTAAATGGAATGGGAGTAAGGCCAGGTGGATCGGAGGTGGATTCAAATTGTTTTATCATGGTGCAGATAGGAGAAGAAATGGAGTAGGGGTTATTCTGAAGGAACAGTATGTCAATAGTGTTTTGGAGGTGAAAAGAGTGTCAGACAGAGTAATGATTATGAAGCTGGAAATTGGAGGTTTGATGATGAATGTTGTTAGTACATATGCCCTGCAAGTTAGGTGTGCGATGGAGGAGAAAGTAAATTTTTGGAGTGAGTTGGATGAAATGATAAACAGTGTACCCAAGGGACAGAGAGTGGTGGTTGGAGCGGATTTCAATGGACATGTTGGTGAAGGGAACAGTGGAGACAAGGAGGTGATTGGTAGGTTTGGTGTCAAGGAGAGGAATGAAGAAGGTCAGATGATAGTAGATTTTGCCAATAGGATGGACATGGCTGTGGTGAATATGTATTTTAAGAAGAGGGAGGAACACAAAGTTACGTACAAGAGTGGAGGAAGATAGACATAAGTGGATTACATCCTATGCAGAAGAGTCGATGTGAAGGGGATTAAAGACAGCAAAGTGGTGGCACGGGAAAGTGTAGTTAGGCAGCATAGGATGGTGGTCTGTAGAATGACATTGGAAATCAAGAAGAGAGTGAGCGCAGAGCCAAGGATCAAATAGTGGTATTTGAAAAAGGAAGACTGCAAGGTTTAGTTTAGGGAGAAGGTGAGACAGATACTGGGTGGTAGTGAAGAGTTACCAGATAGTTGGGAAACTACAGCAGAAGTAGTAAGGGAGACAGCAAGAAAAGTGCTTGGCTTGACATCTGGACAGAGGAAGGAGGAAAATGAAACCTGGTGGTGGAATGGGGAAGTACATGACAGTATACAGAGGAAGCGGATGGCAAAGAAGAAGTGGGATAGTCACACAGATGCAGAGAGTAGACAGCAGTACAAGGAGATAAGGCACAAGGTGAAGAGAGAGGTGGCAAATGCTAAAGAAAAGGAGTATGATGAGTTGTATGAAAGGTTAGGCACTATGGAGGGAGAAAAGGACCTGTACCGATTGGCTAGACAGAGGGACCAAGCTGGCAAAGATGTGCAGCAGGTTGGGGTGATAAAAGATAAAGATGGAAATGCACTCACAAGCGAGGAGAGTGTGTGGAGCAGATGGAAAGAGTACTTTGTGAGAGTGAGGTTGGATGATGTGGAGATAGTGAATCAGGAAGTGCAATGGATTAGCAAGAAGGAGGTAAGGACAGCTATGAAGAGGATGAAGAATGGAAAGGCCGTTGGTCCAGATGACATACCTGTGGAAGCATGGAGGTAATTAGGAGAGATGGCAGTGGAGTTTTTAACCTGATTGTTTAATGGAATCTTGGAAAGTGAGAGGATGCCTGAGGAGTGGAGAAGAAGTGTATTGGTGCCGATATTTAAGAATAAGGGGGATGTGCAGGACTGTAATAACTACGGGGGATAAAACTGATGAGCCACAGCATGAAGTTATGGGAAAGAGTAGTGGAAGCTAGGTTAAGAAGTGAGGTGATGCAGCAGTATGGTTTCATGCCAAGAAAGAGCACCACACATGCGATGTTGCTCTGAGGATGTTGATGGAGAAGTATAGAAAAGGCCAGAAGGAGTTGCATTGCGTCTTTGTGGACCTGGAGAAAGCATATGACAGGGTGCCTCGAAAGGAGCTCTGGTATTGTATGAAGAAGTTGGAAGTGGCAGAGAAGTATGTAAGAGTTGTACAGGATATGTATGAGGGAAGTGTCACAGTGGTGAGGTCTGCGGTAGGAGTGAAGGATGCATTCAAGGTGAAGGTGGGATTACATCAAGGATCGGCTCTAAACCCATTCTTTTTTTACAATGGTGATGGACAGGTTGACAGAGGAGATTAGACAGGAGTCCCCATGGACTATGATGTTTGCTTATGACATTGTAATCTGTAGCGATAATAGGGAGCAGGTTGAGGCGACCCTGGAGAGGTGGAGATTTGCTATAGAGAGGAGAGGAATGCAGATCAGTAGAAACAAGACAGAATACATGTATGTAAATGAGAGGAAGGTCAATGGAATGGTGAGGATGCAAAGTGTAGAGTTGGCGAAGGTGAATGAGTTTAAATGCTTGGGATCAACAGTACAGGGTAATGGGGATTGTGGAAGAGAGGTGAAAAAGAGAGTTCAGGCAGTTTGGAATGGGTGGAGAAGAGTGTCAGGAGTGATTTGTGACAGATGGGTATCAGCAAGAGTGAAAGTTAAAGACTACAGGACGGTAGTGAGACCAGTTTTATTATATGGGTTGGAGATGGTGGCACAGACCAGAAAGCAGAAGACAGAGCTGGAGGTGGCAGAGTTAAAGATGCTAAGATTTGCATTGGGTGTGACGAGGATTTACAGGATAAGAAATGAGTGCATTAGAAGGTCAGCTCAAGTTGGATGGTTGGGAGCCAAAGTCAGAGAGGTCAGATTGCATTGATTTGGACATGTGCAGAGAAGAGATGCAGAGTATATTGGGAAAAGGATGTTAAGGATAGAGCTGCCAGGGAAGAGCAAAACAGGAAGGCCTAAGAGAAGGTTTATGGATGTGGTAAGAGAGGACATGCAGGTGATGAATGTAACAGAATAAGATGCAGAGGACAGAAAGATATGGAAGAAGATGATCCGCTGTGGCAACAACTAATGTGAGCAGCTGAAAGAAGAAGAAGAATATTCTGTACCAGTATATTCTGATAAAAAGCAGACAGCAAACAGAAAAAGGTTTGGGGATGGCCACCAGATATTCTGCAAAAATGAAAAAACATGTCTTTTTAGGGGGAGTTCAAAATGGAACTGACTAACTGGTTAATATCTAAGCTTAAATATGGTGGACAAAAAGAAGAGGTGGAATCAGGATGGTCAGAACAGGAACTGATGTGGGGGTATGATGAATTCTGAGTATGGGAAATGATGTCATCAGTGTTGGCCAGAAGTGATGTTTACAGTGGGTGGACCGGTGCTGATATCATCAATGGGCAAGGTTTTTGGGTGAACTGTAGAGGAACAAGAGGAGAGAGGATTAAGTGAGAGTGCCAACTCGCGGTCTGGTTGATGAATATCAGTATTTGAACCTATATACTGTCCCCCATGCACACATGTGTGATTATATATATTAATATATATATATATATATATATTGTGGAGGACTGCCGGCTTCTCATGCCAGTCAGCACCCCCAGGCCGCCAGGAGGAGCTCTCCCGACAGCAGGATCGTGCCCCGAGGTCCAGCAGGGCCTTATGGACTTTGAAGTGTCTATACACAGCCCTGCTGGATACCTTGGGGACCACCAGGAGTCGCTGTGGGGGGGCTTATGGGCCCTGTGAGGCCGTATGACCCGGGAGTACGTCACGGTCACGTGACGGGAAGAAATGTCGTGCTCCCGGGTTGAGTAAAAGGACTGATTGCCCTGACCCGGAAGGAATTAGGAACTATGGATTGATGGGACAGGAACACCTCCGGGTCAGGGGCTATAAAAGGACGGTGCCTCAGTCCAGACACTGAGCTGAGCTGGGAGGGAGAGGAGCAAGTGTCTGGGCGAGGAGGAGAGTTTATTGTTGAGGGAATTGTGTTTATTATAGTTAATAGTCTGAGTAGTGTGGAAGGTGCTTTGTGCACAGTGTTAAACGAAAATAAAAAGGTCTTGGACTTTTACCTGGTGTCTGGAGTTGTACCTGAGGGTTCAAGGGTGCACTACTGCCACAATATATATCAATGACAACCTAAAAAATAACTGATTGGTGGCTTGGTGAGGTGTGGCTTTGCAGAACTCCATCCGGTGGCTTGCTCTGGCCATTAAAGACACCTCTTCCTGGGTCACCTGGGATTTATAAAGGTTGGAGCAGTAGGGGTAGAGCCAGATGCACTGGGCGGTTTCTCAGTACTGTGAGAGAAAAAGAGAAAAGATAAAATTAGTAGCATCCCCCCCTTTTATCTTGGCAGGTTATTGCATACCTCGACTGAGCCTATGAAGGAATCCTCCAATGTGCATGCATGACAATATATGTATATACAGTTTTTTATTCCTAAGCTTTCAACCCCTACCTGAATTCACCATCAGAGGAAAATGACTAGACATACAGGAATCAAAGTCAATATTTGGCAAATGAGGAAGGGGGTTAGGTGGGTGTAATAGGTGGAAAAATAAGGTGGAGTTCAGAGGGTGTTGGTCATAAAGTTTTCTTTTTAAGCCTGAGTATGCTGGGTTCATGTCCAATGTCTGTTGATGGAGTTTTTGTTTGCCATGACTCAGCCAGCTGTCTGATACATGACTCATCTTCTTCCTTTGCCTATATATATATATATATATATATATATATATATATATATATATACAGGGAAGCAGCCCAGACACAGGCAGGTAGACATGATTTTAAAGCACCACACACATTTATTTACAACTATTTACAGTGCACACAACCCAGTGCCGCAGCACCAATCACCTTCAGTCCAGGCCCTTGCAATGCCTCCCTCTCTCCTCAGGTCTGCCTCCTCTCCTTTCCTCCGAGCTCCGTCCTCTTTCACCTGACTTCAGCCATCAAGTGGAGGGAGGTGGCCCCTTTTATACACACCCGGACGTGCTCCAGGTGCCTCCTGATGAGCTTCCCTGCTCCTTCCTGGTGTTCCGGAAGTACCAAATGCACACCCGGAAGCACTCTGGGTGTCCCTGATCTTCTTCCTCCCAAACACTTCTGGGTGTGGCGAAAGTGCTGAGAGTCAGGGCTCCACAGGCATTGGCGGGGACTACGGGCCCCTATAGGGTTGAGCTTCTAAGCTTCATTCCCGTGGTCCCCAAAGCCACCAGGGCTGTCATCCCCTCATGGTCTGGAGGAGGTGTAAGCCCTCCTCCGGTCCTCCTGGGCGTCCCAGCTGGGTTCCACCCCCAGCCACTCGCCACAATATATATAAAACAATAATATATATATACTAGCCATGTGCGCTCAACTACATTGTGCGTGCTAAAGTTGTCTGTGAAGGGCTCCCTGTTTAAACGCGGCTGCCATTCGTGAACTGGGCCCTTCGTCACGCAGCATTATGATTTTTTACAAGGGAAACAAACTTACAAAAGAAAACCCTTGGACATTGATTCGATAGAAACGGCCTACTCGGAATCACTGTCCGAATAGTAATTATGTGGTGGTGTAGGAGCATTTCTGCTTCTGTCCGTTCACAGTCCATCTTGTTTTCACGACGCTATCGTTTCCTCTCACGATGTCTTCTCAACCTTTCTCCAATCGCGCAGGTTGCTTTGTGGCAATACAAAGAGTAAGGCAATTGTGGATGAAAACTCAGACCCGACAGCAGGTGCGGTTATAAAGCAGCTTTATTTTTCAGAGTCATGGTGAGAAGAGTTTCAGAAAAGCAGACAATCAAATGTACACGACAGCGTCAGGGCTCTTCTGAACCCCGTCTGTTGGGTGGGGTCCAGTTTTATACCCCTAGAATGCGTGATTTAATATCATTATAAAATGTAACAGTAAACACTTTATTATACACAATCCTTGAGCCCCTTTAACGTCCCTTGTAAAACTTGATTTCTTGGCTCCTTTTGTTATGGCGTTCAGATGTAAGCTAAGGGACAACGTGATAAGGCAGACTCATGTGTGGAATGCTTATACCTTGAGTCCTTTGCACAAATATTTTTCTGTTTGCTAAAACAAAGCATGCTATTACATGGTTTTGTAAAGCTTACTTCTCAGACATGAATTAGTACAAGGGAACGAAGAGAACATTCGTCTTCCACATTCCCCCCTTTTTTAGCAAACAAAAAATATTTGATCAGGGAGAGTTGAGTAGGAAAGGGTAGGAGAGGGGGATGGAGTGGAGTGGGCGGAGGAGTGTGGGGTGGCTGTGCTGATCTGAAGCATTTTTTCTTTGTGTAAAAAGTAAGCCTTTGCCATAGAGGCAGTAAAATACTTGGATACAATGTATCTTATCAAGGGAACAATACAGCAAGCTACAAGCAGGAGAATGATTAAAGCAACCGTAAGAGAGATGAAAACTTACTTAAGCCATTTAACCAGGTTGAATGGAGGTGTGTTCTGACTCAGGACCCACAACAGTGGCTAAAGCTAAGCTAAATGAGCCACCAGAAACCTGCAAACAGGAACAAAGCACAAGAGTCCCCGGTGACTTGGAAATAAATCACCCTAAAATGTCCAAATATAGCTGAAAGTGCATACAATTTTTACTATTATGTTCTAGAAAATAGTCCGTAGGAAGAACAAAAAGCCAGCTTTCTTTCAAGCCGTGCTTTATATAGCATCTTTCATACATTTATCAGTCCATCCATTTTCTAACCCGCTTCAGTTCAGGGTCATGGTCATCTGGCACCTATCAAAGTTGTGGGCACTAGAACCCTTGAACGGGATGCCATCCTATCACAGGGCACACTTGTTCACATGTCCATAAGACACACCAGGCAAAAGTAAATTATCCAGTTAACCCAGTTTCTACATCTTCATGATATGGAAGCAAACAAGGATACCACAATCAAGGGTGCCATCTTTTGCAATGTGAGATGTGAATCCAAGCAGGCAGTCCCTCAACTTTAACAGCGTGTGGTGTCGACAGCAGAACTTGGACCGGGCCTCTCCACTGAGGGTGATGCCAATGTTTCCTTGAGTATCTCTAACCAGAATCCAGGTTCCTTTGATGGAGGACTAGTTCTCCAGGCCTGATTCACCTGCTCGTGGACTTCCTTCAGAGAAGCTTGGAGACCTGTAAGACTGGAAAGAAGATCATTGTCCACAGTATGCAGTGTAACATTACCTATGACCATGCCGACTGGCATGGGCCGTCCGGTCAGAATTTCGAATGGCGACAGCCCTAACTGCCAATGTGTTCTTCCTCTTAATCCCATCAAGGCCAGAGGCAGAGCATCAGGCCAAGTTAAATTTGTTTGCTCACAGATTTTAGCCAATTTAGATTGCAAGGTACCATTGCATCATTCCACAATACCTCCACTCTGGGGGTGGTATTTGCAATAATGATGCACATTTATCTGGAGCCAGGTGGTTAATTCATTTATAACGGAATTTACAAAGTGTGTGCCATTATCAGTTTGTAATTTCTGCGGTATGCCCCATCTTGGAATGATTTCCTTTATCAAAGCTTTTGCCACAGTTTTGGCATCTGCATGTTTGGAAGGGAAAGCTTCCACCCATCGGGAGAACACATCAACAATTACTAAACAGTATCGGTACCCTTTGATGGTGTTAATTCAATGAAGTCCATTTGAAGGTGTTGAATGGACCCATTAGGTTAGGTGTAACGGCGGGACTTACCTGGGTGCCCTTTCCTACATTAAACTTTTGACATAATGCACAGCACCTGCAGAACTGCTCTGCATATGTAGAGAAACCTACAGCTTCCCAATGTTTTTCAACATCTTGAACCATGGTGTCTTTTCCAGCATGGTCTAAGCCATGGGTGATTTTTTCCATACCTGGGAAAGAAGCCTTTGGGAGGAAAGGTTTGTTAGTTTGCTTATGGGTCCAGACTCCATCAGAGAGACCCTTCTTTGGACCATTTTCTCTTCTCTGTGTCCGTGGCTGCACTCTGTAAAGAAATAATTTGATTATCAGTGTCCTGGTCATTTCTCTGTTGGAATAAAGAGATTGGTGTGTTATTATACGCAGCCCGTTTAGCAAAATGATCAGCTAATTCGTTTCCTTTGCTGACAGGATCCTGTTTTCCTGTGTGAGCTTGACATTTACCGATCGCTGGCTTTGATGGTTTCTTTATGGCCTATAAGAGGGATTCTATTAGTTTTTGATGTTGAATGGGCTTGCCAGTACTGGTCTTGAATCCCCTGAGTTTCCATAATGCCCCATGATCATGGCAGACTCCAAAAGCATATCTAGAATCAGTATAGATAGTTACAATTTTCCCTCTGACAACTGACAAGCTCAGGTGAGAGCTATCAACTCAGCTGCCTGCGCTTAAACTTGAAGAAATTCGGTTGTTTCCTGTAGGTCTGGTCTAGGTTTTATAACCTTAGTTATTTCATCATGACAGTTGGTAGAAGAGTAGCTGGATTTAAGGTGGAGCACCTTTCTATGGTAACGTTTGACAACGTACAGAGTACATTTTGATAGTGTATTGCCCTAGCAGTAGTGAGATGTGAGGTTTTAGCCTGTACTAAAATGGAGTGTACGGCGTGAGGCACTTTTACCACTAGGGGGCTCATGAGCACTATATCTGTACTGGCTAGCACGGCCTCTGTTGTGGCTGCTACAGCTCTGAGACAGGTTGGAAGTCCCGCAGCCACTGGATCCAATTTTTTTTTAAAAATAGGCTAAGCCTTTGTTTTTTCTCCATGGAATTGTGTAAAAAATGCATTCATATATCCCCCCTTTTCGTCCATGAACAGAGTGAATGGACGAGATAGTCAACAATCCCAACACATGTGCAAACAGTAGGGCACTTTTTTTTTTTTAAGTCACATAGAGCCTTCTCAGCTTGATCAGTGCATGCCACCTGACCAGAAAGGGGGAGATCAGGGTGATTGCTAAAGGTTGCAAAAGCTGTGCTCTTTCAGTGACGTTTAAAATCCATTGCCGGCAGTATCCTATAATGCCTAATACAGACACAACCTGTTGCTTTGTAACAGGTCTAGGAAGATTTTGAATGGTGTTTATCGATCGCTAGAGAGAGAGAGCTCTTGTTTCACAAGAAATGTCATGACCTGAATATTTCACAGTTGTTTGAATTAACTGCAGTTTTGTTTTAGAAACTTTATGGCCATTTTCTGCTAAACATGATAACAATTTCTCAGTATCATGTGCACAATCTTCTTCTGTAGTACTACACATTATATCATCTACATACTGTATCAATACACTGTCTTTATCTGGCCTTTTAAATTTTGAGCAAGAGCTTATCCAATACACAAGGGCTGCAGTATATCCCTGAGGCATAACGGTCCATGTCCAACGGCGGTTTTGGAAAGTAAAGGCAAACCAGAATTGAGAGTCGGGGTGCAAAGGAATACAAAAATAAGCATTAGCAAGGTCAATAACAGAGAAATAACGGGCGGACGGGGTATCGTAGAAAGAATAGTGGAAGGATTAGGAACAATAGGTGCCCTAGGAAAAACTGCAGAATTAACGTGTCGAAGATCTTGAACAAAAACGCCATGAACCGTCAGCCTTTTAAACAGGTAAAATGGGGGAGTTGACTGGAGAGTATTTAATTTGAATGATTGCTCCACGTTTCACGAGATCGGAATGTACAGCGGAGATGCCAGCCTCTGCTGCTGGAGACAGAGGATACTGGCGATGCGGCGGAAGGAGATTTTGGGTAAATCACCAGTGGCTCACAGTGTGCTATCCTTCCATAATCATTTTTCCCCTGGGACCACAGTGCATCGGGAAGTGAGGAAAGCCAAGAGGGAGAGGTGGTTTGCAATGAAAAGCAGAAAGAGAAGGACGGCACAATGCACGATGTACTAAAAAATCATTTTGAAGCACAACTTTAGTTATCAAATGATCTGAGGTATCAAAATACCGAACAACGTGCAGCCAGTCCGTCCTATCGAAACATTGTTCCACCCATTCCCCAATTTCAACGCAGTGAACGGTGCTAGAATTGGCTAAAGAAACATGGGGAACCGAACCTCCTAAATAGAAAATGCTTTGTGAATATGTGAGGTGCACTGGAGCAGCGGCTTTGGTGGATGAGAAAAAAATGCAAGGGATATGAAGGGTCTCTGGGCTAGTACCTGAAAAGAGAAAAGATTCTAACCAAGGTGTGTCCACTTCAGAAGGGAAGTACTGGGCAGTGCAGTGGAGGGTGTTGGGGACTTGCAAGTGGGGAAAAAAGACATGAAGGAAAAGAGTGTAGGGCTTTAAGGAGAATGGTGTGTGAGGAGATGTTCAGGGTCCAAGCTGCAAAAGAGGGCTTAGTGTGGGGGAGGTTTGGCACAGGAATTTAGGAATAGAATAGTAAAACCCTCGTTCGGTTAGAGAAATAGAGAGGGAGAGCTTAGTCATCAGATCCCTTCCTAACAGATTAACAGGGCAGAGCTGATTTAACAAAAACCGGTGCATCAAAGTGGAACCACTGAAATGAAGCTGAACCTGAAGAGGTTTAGACACCAGCAAAACATGTGGTTGTCCAGAAGCAGTAAGTACAGTCACTGTATCGTTCGAGGCAGACTAGAAAAGCAGTTTCAGTGCCATTCACCAGCAAAGTCAATAAAGGATCTGTGTCCGCATGGCGAGTGAGCAAAGGCAACTGAAGAGAATGGCTGGGGGTCCCTGTGAAAGGAATATCCTCAGGTTCAGGTAAGGAAGGCGGGGGAGGAAGCTGATGTGGGCAATTGCGGCAGAAGTGTCCCATCGTAACAGGCAAGATGTAAGTGCTTGATCTGAGGGGAGAGGCAGCTGAGCAGACGAAGAATTCGGATTAAGAAGTAAAATCCGCGACCTCTCCCCGGCCTTGCCCCTGTCCTCAGAAAAATCCACGTCCTCCACGTCCTCGACCCCTGCCTGAGGCAGCTCCACCTGCATAATAATTCATTTGTGACGTGATTAACTTGGTCTGAGTGTCTGACTCTTTTTGCTTAGTCTGTCGTTCAGCATGTTCCGCGTGTCTTTTAACTTCATCAAAAGTGGCACTTTCCCATCCAAATACAGGACGTGCGTACTTTATTTTGAATATCACTTCTGAGTCCTGACACAAAAGGAGGAACTGCTGCCTTGGCACGGTCGTCTGGGCTGTCTAAGCCAGAATGGTTTGTCATCAAGTCCTGAATGCGGTGTGCCCATTCATCTACCATCTCATCTTTCTTTTGTTTGGCAGTTGAAATAAGGTACCAGTTGGTGCCCTTTTTATATTTTGCTGTTATTGCAGTTTTCACAGGTTCCCATTGAGCGAGGAAAGGACCCTCATTATTTTGTCCACAAGGCAATGCCTCATTCCACTGCCACTGTTCTCCATTATGCTGCCCATGATTGACAGTAGCCCAAGTAGTGCCCATCTTTCGGCGTAGCGCCTGGGTCCACTCAGCCGCACTGGGTTTGTATATGTTGTCTAGTTGCCGCACATGTTCCACAAACTTCAACCCACTGATTACCTTAAGATCAGGCAATTCGGACACTACGTCTTTCAGCTCTTGAATATCTCAGTTACGATGTATCATTACAGTAGTGGGGTTATCGTTTCCTGGGGGTTGTGTGGGATTGTGCTGGGGGTTAGGGACCTCAATTAAAGGGCATGAAAATGTGGGTGCTAAAGGTTTTGGGGACTTAAACGGGGTAAGGTTTTCAGGGGACTTATCTCTGAGGGTCTTGCTTCTAGTATGTTGTGAAATGGAGGGCATTTTGTTTGAGTTAGAAGAGCCTCCCATAGCCCCTAACAAGTGGCCGTCAGTCTCATCACCTGGATCTGTATGTGAGGAGGGGTCGCACTGATATTGTTCATCAAAGAAATCATCAGTAACTTGGGCATCGGTAACCACAGGAGCCGTTGGGGAAAGGGGTGAATGTGGCGATGGAAGGGGTTGTGGGTAAAGTGTTGGGGAAGAGAGCAGGGGATATAAAAGGTCTTTTTATCACTACTTTTCCTCCTTTCTTCAGACTGGGGTCCCGTATCAGCCTGCACTTTCTGTAAAGCTATAAGCAGCGCTTCCTTTTCCTTTCTATTCTTAAGTTCAGCAACTTAAAGCTCATTCCATTTCTGTGCCGCTTCCAACGTACGGTCTTTAATAACCAATTCCCATCTGTCATACATATCCATCCGATAAGGACCTCCATTACAACAACCCTGTGTATTTCTGAACAGTATTTTTCTAATGTCCTGTATCTCATTCATATCTCCGGATCTACCCGCACTGTCCTTATTCCACTTTCTACATGCCTTTTTTTTTTTTTTTTTTACTATCTAATCCTGTCTTCTTTTCAATGAGCTTTCTAGGGGACCCACCTTTCAATCCCGACAGCGCACTAGGAGCCTGGCGATTCCCCTAAAATAATCCTCCTTACATTAAGTTTTTAGGACTCTTGGGGGACTGTTTGACTGGTTAGCTGAAGCATAAATAGGGATCACTTCACTGACATGTGAGCAAGCCACGGTACAATTGTGAGACGCGCAGCACTCGCTGGCTACAACGTAACAATAATAATTTCCGGAACGTGTTGTTACATTATTATTCATTTTACCCACTGTATTTCTTTCATTCATATGTTACGTAGGCATGTACCTTTTATCTTCGGCAATCTCATTCTCTAACCAGGCCTCAGGAGCTAACCAGCGTAACACTGTCCACCACCCCTTTCGTTATTCCAGCACATTGTTGACATTCATGAGTAACAACAATGTACTAAACTGGAAAGTGGTCTGCACATGCGTGGAATTTGCGGACAAACAAATATCAAGATCTAAATGAAGATCTCTTTAGTTAATTTAAAACACAACAATTTGTTTAGTTTGAATGTCTGTGTTTTGAGGTGTGTCTGGCATACTACAGTCTTCAGTAGTATAAGCATGGAGGAGATTCTTAATGCAATGCCTATGTTTTAGCTGTCTCTCTACTGTCATCTAGTCAAAATGGCCAGTTTTAATAAATAATCACCGCACTCACGGCTTAGCGAGGGGGCGTGGTGGTGTGTGGCCAAAGCAGTTCCTGAGGAGTTCATGATGTGGGCGTTTCTCACTTAAGTGCACAGGTGAGAAACGGTCCGCATCCGTAATTGTTCCCAGGAGCTGCTGAATGCCACGGCTCTGTCCTCTTCATAAATAGAAGCGCGAGTCAGCTAAAGGGAAAAGGAATAGAACAGGAAAGAACGGGAGGTTGCAGGAGAAGGCAGGAAGCAGGAGAGAGAGAGAGAGAGAGCGAGCAAGAGCGAGTGAGCGCAAGAGAGAGAGAGAGCGAGCGAGCAGTTGAGCAGGGAGCCTGTGTGTTTGTCTCAGTGTTATTCAATGTTTTTACAATTAGTTTACTATTACACTGTGCATTCTATGGTATTATTAACTATTTTTGTGCTTAAAAATCTTTAAAGAAAATATATTTACATACAGTTTGTACAGTCTGGAATGGATTAATTGTAATTACATACAATCCTATGAGGGAAATTGCTTCGGGTCACGACCAAATCTGGTTACAACCAGAGTTTTGGAAGGAATTATGGTCGTGACCGAAGGTTCCACTGTATTTAAATATATATTGCCAACTGTTTTGAGCAGATATGCAAAATGTAAGAGTATCTTTTTTACTGTGCTGAGTACACATGACAATAAACTTAATTTGTAATGTGTAACTTCATTTGCCTTATGATTATATGTTCTTTTTTTTCACATCTGCAGCCTTCATCAGTGTCCATTTACTCATAAATATTTCCACAGCCAAATTGCAGGCTACTATTTTCAGGCTTTAATCTCGCCTTAAGAATTGTTTTACATAGCTTTTACTTAAAACTGATACCATATTTATTGGCAGAACAAACTTGTGTACCAATCTGACCTTAAAAGGAAGGCAAAAAATCGGCAATTATATCAAAAGTATTTTTTTAATTAACAAACATTTTCAATAGAAAGGTGATAAATAGGACAAAACAAATAACCATGAAATAAATATAAAACATAACCTTTGTTTCTTTGTCTAATTCTACAAATAATTTGTACTTTTTTGGCAGTAAAGTTGCTCACTTACCTCTCAAAAAACAGTGCAAAAATATTTTCTCTTTCCTTTTAATCATTTAACTCTGTGAACCATACAAGGAAGCATTTTGCAGTATTTCATTTTAAGGTACTACAGGGTCATTTGTGGAATCAGGGACAAGGGTACTCTGCAGACAACATAAAGATGTTTATGGTAACAGTATTCCCTGATGGAAGTGACCTCTTTCAGCTGGATAATGTGTCTGGCCACAATGTGAAAGACTTCAAGGTGTTGACTTGACCTCAAAATTCCCCAGTTTTCAATGCAATTGAGCATCTGTGGGATTTGCTTTGAAAACATATTCAATCCATTGAGGCTCCAACTTGAAAATTATATGACTTAAACGGTCTGTTGCTAATGTCTTGGTTCCTGATACCATTCCTCGACAGGTCATAGCTGCTTTGGTGGGACACTGGGGACTTACAGAATATTACACAGGGACTTGTGGCTGATCTGTATGTGTGTGTGTATATACAGGTATATATATATATATATATACTGTATATATATGTGTGTGTATATACAGTATATATATGTATATGTGCATATATATGTGTGTGTATGTGTGTGTGTGTGTGTGTGTAGTATCAGAGATGGCTGTGGTGGTGACCCAGCTGGGATGCCCAGGAGGACTGGAGGAGGGCTTGCACTTTCCCCAGACCATGTGGGGGTGACCGCCCTGGTTGCTTTGGGGACCACAGGTAGGGAGCTTGGAAGCTCAACCCTGTAGGGGCCTGTGGTCGCTGCTGGGGGCGCCCCGCTGCCTTCGGAGCTCTGGACCTCAGCACTTCCATTACACCTGGAATTACTGGGGGGAAGAGGAACGGGGACACCCGGAGTGCTTCCGGGTGTGGATATAAGAGGGCCGCCTCCCTCCATTTGATGGCTGGAGTTGGGTGGAAGAGGACAGAGCTCGGAGGAGTGGAGTTGAGGCAGACCAGAAAAGTGAAAGGCATTGGACTGTGAGGCCTGGACTTAAAGGGGTGATTGGTGCTGAGGCACTGGGTTTGTGCAATGACTTTATTATTATACTTTCATGTCTACCTGTCTGTGTCCGGGCTCTGTACCCACTATATATATATATATATATATATATATATATATATATATATATATATATATATATATATATATATATATATATATATATATATATATATATATATATATATATATATATATATACAGTATATAGTGACGCGTCTTGCCATTTTATGGGCTGTAGGGAATGGAAGCAGTGTTGGGGTGGAGTCTTGAGGGAACACTGTTTGTAAGGGCTTGGGGCACCTCTCTAGAGAGAGATGAGTGACCGGGACCTGGGTTAATTAATGGTGCGTGATGAAAAGGGGAGGTGGTGGCCGGAAGTGGTAGTTGGAGGGGCTGGAGAAAAGAGGAGAACAGCATCAGGTGGAAAAAGGAAGTAAATGTTTTGAGAGAGGGAGATATGACGAAGGTGATTTGTCTTTATTATTTTGGAGGTGTCCTCGTGACCCAGACAACGGGTGGCGGTAGGGCACCATTTATATCTTGGCATATTGAATAAAAAGCCAGTCTGCATTTGGAAGACTTCCCTAGACAAGCGGCTCCTGAGTGTGTTTATTCGACGGGACGTCACATTGGTAATCAGAAGTAGGATCTGGTTATTAGACAAATGGAGTCGCGACAGTGTGGAAATGAAACAAAGCAGCGTTCGCCTAGGCAGTTAGCACTCATGGAGGAGGGCTGGTTTTCAGCCCGTGTGAAGCAAGAGGGCGACTTAGATCCTCCTTCGGAGCAGTTTGCACTTATAAGGCTGAATGTTGTTGAGCCTGCAACGCGAACCAATTTTATGGAAGACGCTCAATTTAATGCAAGGCCGAACGGAGCGATAGGAACGAAAGAATTGTAGTGCTTCCCAAGTGTGTTGGTGTGGACCGAATTTAAACAGCGCTTCCTTTATTTAGCAAATACATACGGATGGACGGAGGATTATGGCACAGGGCAGTTCTTGGCACATGTAGATGAAGAGGCAATAAGCGTGTTGGCTGAAGGATTGAGCGAAGGGCGCAGTGGCTACACAGAACTGTTATGCTGCATGGACAACACGTGGCTGAGGGCGGATAGGGAGGCGGTGCATGTGAGTGCTGAAATAAAGACACAATGGATGGGTGGGACTGCATTAAAGATTGATAGATTTGATGGAACTGGGTCTTGGGAAGCATACATCACCTGTATTCACATGATTGCCAGGGCAAATGGCTGGATTTTGGAGGACCAAGCTGTGCAGCTGGCTGCAGCATTGGATGGTGATGCATTGGTGGTTCTGACGGATGTGCCAGAAGATGAGCTGTTAAATGCTCATGCTTTGGAAATTGCATTGGAGCGACGGTTTGGCCACGTAGAAGCTGTGACTACAATAAGACAACAACTGGAGCAGAGGATTCGCAGGACAACTGAGGCTCTGGGTGCATTTGCAGCAGATGTACAGTCTCTGGTGCGACAGGGTTATCCCCATTTTAACAGATCAGTGCAGGCAGAGTTGGCTAAGGAGGCATTTCTGCGGGGTTTGAGCCCACCATATCTCCAATAGCAGGTCCGTTTCGCTAAGCCTGAGACCTTGGAACAAGCTTTGTCTGCAGCCCAGGAGGCAGAACAAATACTTAAAGAGGGTTACAGCCAAGCACCTCTTGCATCAGCAGGGTCGACCAAGGTGAGGAGACCGGAAACTATCCACCAAACTAAGGCCATAGATATAGAACAAGAGTATGAGGCGGTGGCTCCAGTGACTACTGTACAGAAATTCAGGAATCCTTCATGCCTAATGCGCCATTGCTGGTACTGTGGAGAACATGGACACTTGCAGCGTGACTGCCCCAGTAGGGCTAAACAAGAGGATTCCCAAGTAAGCATTGTGCCGGAAAACGACATGGGACCAGTGTAGGAGGGACAACGCTGGCCCCAAGAACAGTCCCTGTTGGTCAGTTGGGTGAGGGAGATTACCTTTCTGTTTTGATTGGCGGCCATGTATGCAAGGCACTGGTGGATACAGGGTCAACTGCATCTATTATCCATCCTGACATGTTGGATGTGGCGGTCCTATGTACAGCAATTCTATTAAGTTGATGACAGCTACAGGTGAGATGACTCCCATATTAGGCAGAGCATAAGCAGACATTTGTATTGCTGAGAAGCAGTTGGTGCAGGATGCCTGGGTGGCTAATATCAACAACTCCTGTATCTTTGGACTTGATTTCTTACAAGCAGCTGGAGCGCGAATAGATCTTCGAATTGGGACTCTGTATCTTCAAGGCATTAGGACACTCCCCTTGTTAGGGCATCAGCAAGGCAGAAGGGAACCACCAGTGGTGGCTCCCCAAGAATAATATTCCCACTAACATCACTCAACCCGTACCAGCAATGAAGGTTGTCCGCACTGTTTGGAATGCCAACAGGAAAGGGTTAACACACAAGCAACAGCGCCAGCTCTGGCAGTTTTTACATGACTTTAGGGACCGTTTTGCTACCTCTGCAGATGATATTGACCAGACTCCTCTTGTGCAGTATGACATCAATACTGGGAGTCCTTCCCCTATCAAACAGTGCCCCCGACGTATGCCACTAGCTAAGCAGACAGCAGCTGAGAACATTCTGCTGGATTAGGATTAGGACAGGCCAGGATTATCAAACCCTCTGAGTCTCCGTGGGTATCTCCTGTGGTTCTTGTCCCCAAGAAGGATGGCAAGTGGCATTTTTGTGTTGATTACCGGTGGGTAAATGCTGTAACCATCAAGGACTCCTATCCGTTGCCTCGCATTGATGAGTCCCTTGATTTGGTGGCAGGATCAGCATGGTTTTCATCACTAGACCTGCACAGTGGCTACTGACAGGTGTCGCTAACACCTGAAGCTCGACCTAAGACTGCATTCTCCACAGGAAAGTGACTCTGGCAGTTCCGAGTTATGCCTTTTGGTCTTTGCAATGCTCCAGCTACCTTTGAACGGTTAATGGATAAGGTATTGGCAGGTATGTCTGGTACTCAATGCCTTATCTACTTAGATAATTTACTGGTTCATAGCAAGATATTCCAGGAGGCTCTGGAGTTCTTGAGGGAGGTTCTGCAGAAGCTTTGTGTGGCCAACCTTAAACTTCATCCTGATAAGTGCCACCTTCTCTGGAGAGAAGTGTCATTTCTGGGTCACTGTGTGAGTCAAAGAGGTGTCACCACAGAGAAAGATAAGGTGTCTGTTGTGCAAGAGTGGCCAGAGCCACAGAATCAAAGACAGATTCGGGAATTTCTTGGACTGGCCTCTAACTATAGGCAATTTGTACCTGAATTTGCCACTATTGCTCCACCCTTGCATCGTTTATTGAGCCCAGATGAAGCATTCCAGTGGGGGGGGGACCAACAAGCCACTTTCTGTAAATTGAAAGAAGCCCTTTGCGGTGCACTGATCTTGGCTCCACCTAATATTGACCTGCCATTCCTCCTTGACACCGATGTCTGTGATGTGGGCTTAGGGGCTGTGCTGTAACAGCGGCACCCAGAGGGAGAGCGTGTGGTGGCTTACTATAGTCGTGCTCTCAGAAGAGCTGAGAGGAATTATTGTGTGAGTCGGAGGGAGCTCCTCGCCCTGGTGGAATCTGTTGGTCACTTCAAGCACTACCTGTGTGGCCTCTCTTTTGTGGTCCGCACTGATCATGCTGCTCTCCAGTGGTTACTGTCTTTTCGAGAACCTGAGGATCAGATTGCTCATTGGTTGGAGGAGCTTCAGACTTACCACTTTCAAGAAGAGCATCGACCTGGAGAGCAACACAAGAATGCAGATGCTCTGTCTCGACGACCCTGCACAGATCAGGAGTGTGCCTATTGTGAGAAAAGGGAGAGTCAAGATCAAAGCTGTGAGGATCCTGATAAGGCTCAGTGCCAAGCTCTTTCAGTGCCAGGTTGTGCCCAAGAATTGCGAGTCAGTTAGGAATGTGACCCTGAGGTCAAGAATGTTCTCCACTGGAAAGAGGAACAGCATCGTCCCTACTGGGAGGAAGTGGCACTTGAGTCACCTGCAGTTAAGGGTCTTTGGTCCCAGTGGGACAGCTTGGTTGTGGAAGAGGGAGTATTGATGGAGGGACGCTGCAACTGGAGAGAAGGGAGGTGGCAGGTCGTTGTACCACAACAGCCGCGTGAAGAGATCCTGAGGAACATGCATGGAACGCTTGGAGTTGGTCATTTTGGAGTCACCAAGACCTTAAGGCGGGTGAGGAAGACGTTTTATTGGGGACAGTGCAGGCGCAATGTAGAGGACTACTGCCGCAGGTGTGATTTATGCACAGCCAGGAAAGGACACCAAGGAAGGTCTACTGCCCCACTACAACAGTATCAGGTAGGGACTCCAATGGAACAGGTGGCAATTGACATTCATAGGCCATTTCCCTGCTCAGCTATGGAGAATCAGTTTGTTTTAGTCGCAATGGACTATTTTACCAAGTGGTCCTATGCACTACCTAATCAAGAAGCTGAGACTGTTGCTGAAGCTCTAATTGCAGGATTCTTTAGTCAGTTTGGGATGCCTGTCAAACTGAATTCAGACCAAGGGAGAAACTTTGAAAGCCAGGTCTTTCAAAAGGTATGTGAGAGGCTTGGCATCCAGAAAACCCGAACCACCCCCCTACACCCCCAGAGTGATGGGCTAGCCGAGCGGTTTATCCAGACTCTGACAACACAGCTGGCTCTTACCACCTCTAAAGACCAAAACGACTGGGACCAGCAGCTGGCTCTGGTTTTAATGGCCTGCCGATCTGCTGTGCAGGAATCCTCTGGATGCACCCCTGCTTTATTAATGCTGGGATGAGAGCTGTGAACATTGTTTGCACTTGTATATGGTGTTCCCCCTGACACCCCAGCTGAACCTTCAGGCC
The DNA here is from genome assembly GCF_016835505.1 of Polypterus senegalus. Taxonomy (NCBI): domain Eukaryota; kingdom Metazoa; phylum Chordata; class Cladistia; order Polypteriformes; family Polypteridae; genus Polypterus; species Polypterus senegalus. The sequence goes on from NC_053158.1 coordinate 98,938,747, forward strand.
CTGACTATGCTCATAAGTTGCAGGATCGATTGGAGGTGGCACCGGATAAGAGTAGCAGCAGAGAAACAAAAGCGCCACTATGATATTCGGGTTCGGGGGCAGCCTTTTCAAGCAGGCAATTAGGTTTGGGTTTATGGGCCAAAGAGACAGAAGGGATGCTCTCCAAAACTGGACAGTCCTTGGGTGGGACCCTGTCAAGTGTTGAAATGGGTGGGGGAGGTTGTTTACTGGGTCCAGTTACCACCTCCGGGCAGTAGAGTGTTTTTGCATCAGGACCGTCTGGCCAGCTACAGAGGTTGTGCTCCTTCACAACCTACACCCATGACTGCCACAACACCTTCCACAAATCCTGCCTCAGATGTTACACCACTTGCCCGGCCTGACTCCACTAACAGACAGCTGCCAAGACATCTGCATGATTATGTGCTTCCTCTGGGACGAGGAGCTGAGGAGGGGGCAGTGTGACGTGTCTTGCCATTGCTTGGGCTGTAGGGAATTGAAGCAGTGTTGGGGTGGAGTCTTGGGGGAACACTGCTTGTAAGGGCTTGGGGCACCTCCCTAGAGAGAAATGAGTGACAGGGATCTGGGTTAATTAACGGTGCGTGATAAAAAGGGGAGGTGGTGGCTGGAAGTGGTAGTTGGAGGGGCTGGAAAAAAGAGGAGAACAGCATCAGGTGGAAAAAGGAAGTAAATGTTTAAAGAGAGGTAGATAGGACGAAGGTGATTAGTCTTTATTATTTTGGAGGTGTCCCTGTGACCCAGACAACGGGCGGTGGTAGGGCACCGTTTATATCTTGGCATATTGAATAAAAAGCCAGTCGGCATTTGGAAGACTTCCCCGGACAAGCGGCTCCTGAGTGTGTTTATTCGATGGGACATCACTATAATATATATATATATATATATATATATATATATATATATATATATATATATACACACAATGTGGCAAAGTATTATTCTTGATCCTGGTACCTAGTTTTCTATTACTGATTAAATAGCATGGTCGAGTTCAGTACTGATTTTTTTTTTTTAAATTACAGACTTGAATATGACATTATTTTTTTGTATTTTTTATATATATTTCCAGGTTTGTTTCTAAGAAAGTAATTTTAGTATAAACGTCACACATGTGAGCTTCATTACAGAAAAAAGGAGCTTGTTGAGTTGCTTCTGGATACTCATTTTAAGGGCTACTGTTAAACTGAAGCAAAAGTTCTACTCATGAATCAGTGCAGTAAATAGCAAAGCTGAAGAGGTCCTGAAGATACAATGATAAAAAATAAGCAGCTTGTGTCAACCGAAAACTATATCAGTGTTTAATGTTAGCCAGACCTATAATTTAAGTGAATGTACAATCAGCAGTACAGTTTTTACAGCTGCCTGCAGCTTGTCTGCAGTTTTACTGTCCACCATAAGAGGGAAATAGAACTTTGCTTATGTTCATTTTTACAGAAAACCTGAATTTGGATGTGAAGCGATTGTCCCTTTTATTTACAAGTGGCAGGTATTACATATACTGTTAATTATGTTATAATGTTAATAATTATGTTATATAATGTTAATTATAAAGACAGAAAGGCAATGTGGCTATAGAAGGAGAAGAAAAGGCTTTGTATCATCACTTAAAGCTGTGTTTTCTTTTTCGTTTTTCAGTTTAAATGCAATCTCGGAAAAACAGATGCAGTTACTTCAGTATATTTTACAGAACACCAGAGAAAATTATTATTATTTTTTTTTTTTATAATTTTACATAATGCAGTCAACGAGGGCATACTATGATGTTCCTGTTCATGGAATATAAACAAAATATTAAAACAAAAATGGCAAACTAAACTATTCATAATTTGGGATTTATATTGAAGATCGAACATTAAATATGAACATTAACAACTTGCACTTGCAAACTTGCAATTTTGTTTGATTTACTAGTTATATAAATTATTGGAAATGATGTCAAACTTATTCAAAGGTCAATAAATCAAATGTCAGCCAGGGTTTCCTGTTTTATTTTTAATAGTTCTATTGTTTAATTGTATAAAACAAGGCATTGTGATCCAACCACTTACTTCCCTTGTACTTTTTCAGTCTCCAGAACTGTGAACAGCAGAAACATCTTTCACACTATTTTTTTGTAAAAAAAAAAAATGCACATTCTTGCTGTGCACAGTAAGTTAGTAATCTATATTATTATAAACATATTTCTTTCATATTTTTATTGTTTAATAACATAAATTTTAAACTTTTTTGTTTTTACTATTCTACTAAATGTTTGAAATGCAAGCCATTAGCAAGTACAGTTTTTTAATGGTGCTTTTTTGTGTTAGCCTATTGTTGTATAAATAAACCACTTTTTTAAATTTGAAAATGTACACATACATACATAAATACATATATACATACATGTATATATAAATAAATAAATAACCTAAAGCATGTTGCAGATAAAATGTACATTTATAAAACAAGCAGCACAAACACATGATCTCAGTCATTTTTAAAGAGTACAGTCTACTACAATAAAATAAATGCATTTTCTGCTATATAATAAGAAAAAGTACAAATAATAAAATAGATATTGACTTCTGATAAACCCTGTGCTTTAGGCAAATGTAACACATTTTAGCCTGAGAAGCAAAACATGATAGTAAAAGTCTCAATACAAAGAGCAATGCCTCTAAAAATAAAAAAAAAGAGAATTTGCTGACCTGAATAGTGTACAATTATGATTAACAATTCATTATGCAACACAGTTTTCAAGTTTTCTTCAAGTATTTGAGGACATAAATAAGTTTACTTAAATGGAAATTTGCCATTCAGATGCATACCACGTGCTTCAAATGTTGCTTAAATGTGCAAATGCCACATATGTTTGCTGGGAGTTGCTAAAAAAGACCTGTATACTCAAAAGAACTGAAGCAAATAATTTGCATCCTTTGTATAAAAGAGGGAAAACAATCCCACTATTGTGAGAGTAAGAGTTTGGAACCTTAGTTGTAACCTGCAGTCTTTTGCAACACAATGGAATACAGGGACACAACTCATTTGTGAAGGCAGACAACATTTTTAAAGTATACAGAAATGAACTTTAACAATACATAATATTGAGCACAATTGCAAATCATGTTTAAAATTTCACAGAACACTCAGAGGTATGTGTCTTTCAGGAGTTCCAGGATAATGGTCTAGATAGGTGCGTTTCTAGTACGCTGTAGGCAGCTCACATACGCAGATCCCACGCAAAGTGTAACAGCAAAACATTTCTTTAAAGGTTTTGCGCATCTCTTGACTTCGGAAAGCATAGATGAGGGGGTCAATAACTGAATTGCACATAATTAGAATGAGGTACATGTTGAAGTGAGACATGAAGCAGAGGCAATAAGGATTCTGGGGACAAGAAATGATGAGGATGAGATGAAGGAAAAATGGTGCCCAGCAAACAACAAAAACTCCTAGCAAGATGGTCAAGGTGATCGCTCCTTTCATATTGGCACCTTGCCGGATTGTGCCATTGCCCGGAAGAGCGGCAATCCTTTTCATGTGCAGCCGTGCCAACATGAACATATGAACATATAGAGATGCCATGAGGGCAAGCATGGTGAAGAACATCGTAATAAGACAAATAATGACAGTTGTGCTTTCAGAATAAATAATGAAGAGAATACCAGAGACTATGCAGAATGACCAAATGCAACCAATAATCATTATAGCCCTCCTAATCGTCATAATGTTATGATAGCGCAGGGCGTAAAAAATAGTGATGTACCTATCAACAGCAATTGCCAGCAAACTACAAATACATGCCAGCAGTGAGCTGCAAATCATGGAATCAATTACATTGTCCATATTTTTGGTTAAGTTGTCTTGGATTTTTAGATCACCACTGGTAATCAGTGCAATGACAATAGTTTCCCAGGCATTTGAAACACTAACCAGCATATCAGCCACAGCCAAACTGCAAATGAAAAAGTACATAGGAGAGTGCAGGTTCTTGTTTTTGATGATTGCTGCAATGACAAGTATGTTTTCCAAAAGGCTCACAATGCCAAGGGTTACAAACACCTCTGTGGCTATAAAAAGCTGCTCATAGCATCCAGAAGGATGGTTTTCTCTGGAATTATTAGTCCCAGATAAAGTCCCCAAAGTGTGGTTTCTAGAGTGGTACACTTGATTTATTCCATTATGTGATGTGGAGTTCATTTTCTGTATCAAGAATCCCCTTGTTGTTTTCACCATCCCAGCAAGCAATCAGTTAAATCAGTAATGAGGTTTCCTCTGCTTAGATTCACAAAGCAGCCCTGTAGGTGAAAGCTCTCATGCAGCATGTTCAACAGCCCGACATCTAGGCAATATCTGGACACATGCATCTGGCAGCACTGCAAACAGTAAATGGCATCTTTACTTACAGGAATCTTGTGGAAATCCATTTGCCAACTTTCATCTTTTTGAACAAGCTTCATTCTCTCTGGCCATTGGGCACTCAGCAAAATCAACTCAGCAAAACCATTTTAGAAGTATTCCAGATATGAGAACGAAGAATAAATGAGGTAACCTGTAAAATAGTAGACATTTCATTCAGAGTGCAGCAAAGAAAGACTCTTTCATTGGAGTGCTCACAATCTTATTATCATCTCTGTCTCTTTTGCTGACTGTAGCTCTCTCTGCCAGCATTATAGGACTCCACAGAGCACTAAGCTTTCCAACTCCTCCCCTGAGTTTGCATCAGCCAATGGTATTGAAAGTGGGGAAAGAACCACTGGATTATTAGTACATTTACAGACTGCTATTTTTACTTTCTTGTTTAATGTGTAGTCCTTGAGTTTGTGGAATTGCCATCACATTTATAACAGAACACCTTTATTTCTTGTGCTGCTTTCCCACACAGGTATATCATATATTTGAGTGAAAAAATATAAAAATCTGAATTTCACAAAACTAAGTATGTCTCAAGCATGCTTTAATCTAATATAAGAAAAATAATTTCCTTGTGTATAAAGAAAACTGTTAATGTTAAATGTTAATATGATGCAAGGCACTGAAATAAAATGCAAAAAAATATCTGAATATTTTAAATGGAGTCATTCATGATGCAGTACAATATCTAAGAGAAATAAAAGTGTGAATGCAGTTAACATAGCTTTGTTTAATGTTTTAATTCTTTTGAAGAATGTTGTGATGTTGATCTCAGGGAAGGTATTTATATTATCAAGTTAATATTTTTTGAATAATGGATAGATGACAAAGAAGCTCTAACGTATCAAATAATGTTTAATTAAAACTTTGACATTTCAAATTTAAAAGGAGAATTTATTTTTTAATATTCTTTAGGGTTTTTAAGAATTATAGATTAAAAAATATACATTGTTTTAAGAATTATAGATTTAAAAATATACATTTTTTAAGAATTATAAGGATTTTATGTTATAATTAATACTACTGTATTTCAAATAGGTCCTCCTAATTGGAAAGTGGCTAGTGCTGTTGTACAGTTAAATGAAGACAGTGTGAAGTGTGTATGCTTTTAGAGGGTTTTCTTTCACATTAAAAAGAATCTATGCATGAATGCATAATTATGCTCTGTGATATTAAAAATGAATACATATTCCTGTACTGGGATACGTGAGGTAAATGAATGATTGAACCAAGCATTGTGGCACACCTGGAAAACACTACTGTCTCAATTACATTTGGGCATGGAATTGTTACGACTAGGAGTCCCAAGACACACAAGTCCCAAAAGTATGTTTTTAATAATGACCACTAGAGGGGAATATATCGCTAAGCCCGGATAATATCGCTAGATAAATGGGCAAACAAAGAAACTTCAAAAAAATTAAAAGGTTTTATTCTTTACAAAAATGCTTTGTCATAGAGAGAAGTTCCATAGAGCACAATGGCAAAATAGAATTGCATAGAAACACAAGCCAATCCAAGGCAAACACAAAAAAAACAGAGCAAAAAAAAAAAAGCACAAGTACACAAAAACACTAGAACTCACCAAACTCCCAGAATGCGTTCAAAATGAGAAACTGTGGGAGACCCTCTAGATTTAAAGGGTGGAGGCCAGCACCTGGCAGTGATTGGCAGGTGACCTCACCTCTTGGGGAACCACCGACAAAACACACGGAATATAACGCAGGCAGCTTACATATACAGACACAATCAAAAACAAACAATAATGCAAATACTCAACAAAATTAACATTTACATAAATGAAAGAAACAAAATTGAGCAAAACAGACCTAAAACATGGATTTGAATCTCAGCCGGGTTTGGGAGCAACCTTCGCTGAAACAGAACATAAATATCTTTTGTTAGATGTTAGCCTAATACAGGTACACCATGTGTTCATATGGAATGAGTCCTGAAGACTGTAGTTATTTGGTCAGATGCATTACAGTATGTCTTAAGGAGTGCTTCGCAGTAACATACAAATAACTTTTTGCTTTTCATTGTATGCTGCCATCATGCACACTGAATATTCACAGACCCTGAAACTGCTAAAAGAAAATTTGAAACAGATGGATTGTTTCATGGTTCAATAACAGGGTAGATGTAAACGCATCCCATATAAATTAATCAAAGCAAGTACTAAGGAAAAGATTGAGCATTGTCTCTCAAGAATAGCTGTATTAACAAATAGTCAGGCTGGGTTCAGATGGATCAGAGAAAAAAAGACATACAGTGCATTCAGAAATTATTCAGACTCCTTCACTTTTCAGTTTGTTATGATGTAGCCTTGTGCTAATATCATTTAAAGGAATTGTTTTATCCTAGATCAAGCAACACTCAATATATGAGAAGGACAAAGTAAAAACAGGACTTTGGAAACTTTTTGAACATTTATTAAATTGACACAATTATTCAGATCCTTTCCTATGACGCTTGAAATTTGGCTCAAGTGCATCACATTCTAATGATTTCTACACCTTATTTGGAGTTCACCTGTGATTAATTCAATTGATTTGACATGCTCATGGAAGGCACAAGCCTGTCTATAAACATTCCTGAAGTTGACAGAACAAAAACCACACCATGAGGTCAAAGGAATTGCCAGCTGAGTTTAGATTGTGTCGAGGCACAGATTTGGGGAAGGTTACACAAAATGTTGGCAGCATTGAAGATTCTCATGAGCACAAGGGCCTTCATAACTCTTAAATAATAGACATTTAGAACAAACACGACTCCTCATAGAGCTGGTCACCTGAGCAATCAGGGAAGAATGACCATGGGACCTGAAAATAGTTGTCCAGCAATGGTCTCCATCCAAACTGACAGAGCTTGAGAGGATCTACAGAGAGGAATGGCAGAAAATTCCCAAATTGTGTGATGCTTGTCACATCAAGCCCATGGAGATTTCAGGCTGTATTTGCGGTGAAAGGGCTTTAAGTTAGTTCTGAGGAATATCTGGTTTCAATGGGATATTTCAGATGTTCATTTTAATAAATTTGCAAATATTTCTTAAGTCCTGTTTTCTTTTTTGTCATTGAGTGTTGCCTCATCAGGTAAAAAAATGATCTCTCTATTATAATAAAAAAAATCTTGGGATGAGACGTGACTTTTTCAGAGAGATTATTTCACGTCCCGAGAGATGAGACTTTGTGCCAAGAGATATAACCACGCCCGGGGCTGGAAATAAAAGACAAAGAGTAGATGACAAAGTAGAACATTGAAACGAATTCAAAAATGTAGGTGTGATAAACATGCAAAGCAGGTTAGAGATAATGAAAGTACTAAAATTTGAAAGTCTCTAGTAAAGATTGAATTTTACAAACAAATGGAAATTATTACTCTGTGAAATAACGGAACAGCAAAAAGAGATTGAATATATTGTTCGGATTTAAGCTTTAAGTCGGAGAATTGTAGATCGTCTAATTCATGTTGCCATCAGGGAACAGTAGTGTTTCTTCCCAATGAAGAGGCGTATCAGCGAGAATTAAAAGATTTGTTGTTTGGTGAAAGTGTAATCCACATATGCGAACATCAAAGATGCGAATTGGCTGGTGTGTATCGCAGGCTGGGGGGATTGGCAACTGAAGCGAGCAGGGGGCGAAGCCCCCTAGTTTTAAATAGTTTAAACATGAGGCCTCAATGTAAAAATGTGCAATAAAGTGAAGGGCTATGAATAATTTCTGAATACATAATAGTAGTGGTAGATAAAATCCAGATAAGAGCAACTAGGCTGATTCTGTGAGTGAGAGATATGAGCTATGAGAAATGTTTGAAGTAGTTAAGCCTTTTAGTTTAAACAAACAGAAATTAATAGTTGAAATGATTCAAGCATTTAAAATAATGAAAGGAATCCATATAGTGTATCCCCAGTGTTATTTTAAAATAAATTCTTCATTAATAAAAGTTGGAAACAGGTTGAGGCAAATATTTGTACAAATGTGAAGGATCTGGATGAGACTAGAAAGTATTACAATTTGTGTAATAGAGCTTCATGTGCAATAAGGTTTTATGTTGAATGTTTGTGTTCTACCTCATTTCTTATCATATCCTTTCATAATTATATATATATATATATATATATATATATATATATATATATATATATATATATATATATATATATATATATATATATATATATATATAGGCAAAGGAAGAAGATGAGTCATGTATCAGACAGCTGGCTGAGTCATGGCAAACAAAAACTCCATCAACAGACATTGGACATGAACCCAGCATACTCAGGCTTAAAAAGAAAACTTTATGACCAACACCCTCTGAATTCCACCTTATTTATATACACTGTGGATCTGGAAGTATTCACAGCGCATCACTTTTTCCACATTTTATTATGTTACAGCCTTATTCCAAAATGGACTAAATTCATTTTTTTCCTCAGAATTCTACACACAACACCTCATAATGACATTGTGAAAAAAGTTCCTTCAAAAAGGACCTTCAAAGCAGCAGAATTTTTTCTGTAACCTCCCCCAGATTTGTGCCTCAAGCCAATCCTGTCTCGGAGGTCTACAGACAATTCCTTTGACTTCATGCTTGGTTTGTGCTCTGACATGAACTGTCAACTATTGGGACCTTTTATAGACAGGTGTGTGCCTTTCCAAATCATGTCCAATCAACTGAATTTACCACAGGTGGACTCCAATTAAGATGCAAAAACAGCTCAATTTTGAGCTTCATGGCAAAGGCTGTGAATACTTATGTACATGTGATTTCTCAGTTTTTTTTTTTTAATACATTTGCAAAAACCTCAAGTAAACTTTTTTCACGTTGTCATTATGGGATGTTGTGTGTAGAATTCTGAGGAAAAAATAAATTTAATCCATTTTGGAATAAGGCTGTAACATAACAAAATGTGGAAAAAGTGATGCGCTGTGAATACTTTCCGGATGCACTGTATATATATATATATATATATATATATATATATATATACACTCACCTAAAGGATTATTAGGAACACCATACTAATACAGTGTTTGACCCCTTTTCGCCTTCAGAACTGCCTTAATTCTACTTGGCATTGATTCAACAAGGTGCTGAAAGCATTCTTTAGAAATGTTGGCCCATATTGATAGGATAGCATCTTGCAGTTGATGGAGATTTGTGGGATGCACATCCAGGGCACGAAGCTCCCGTTCCACCATATCCCAAAGATGCTCTATTGGGTTGAGATCTGGTGACTGTGGGGGCCATTTTAGTACAGTGAACTCATTGTCATGTTCAATAAACCAATTTGAAATGATTCGAGCTTTGTCACATGGTTCATTATCCTGCTGGAAGTAGCCATCAGAGGATGGGTAAATGGTGGTCATGAAGGGATGGACATGGTCAGAAACAATGCTCAGGTGGCCCGTGGCATTTAAACGATGCCCAATTGTCACTAAGGGGCCTAAAGTGTGCCAAGAAAACATCCCCTACACCATTACACCACCACCAGCAGCCTGCACAGTGGTAACAAGGCATGATGGATCCATGTTCTCATTCTGTTTACGCCAAATTCTGACTCTACCATTTGAATGTCTCAACAGAAATCGAGACTCATCAGACCAGGCAACATTTTTCCAGTCTTCAACTGTCCAATTTTGGTGAGCTTGTGCAAATTGTAGCCTCTTTTTCCTATTTGTAGTGGAGATGAGTGGTACCCGGTGGGGTCTTCTGCTGTTGTAGCCCATCCGCCTCAAGGTTGTGCGTGTTGTGGCTTCACAAATGCTTTGCTGCATACCTCGGTTGTAACGAGTGGTTATTTCAGTCAAAGTTGCTCTTCTATCAGCTTGAATCAGTCGGCCCATTCTCCTCTGACCTCTAGCATCAACAAGGCATTTTCGCCCACAGGACTGCCGCATACTGGATGTTTTTCCCTTTTCACACCATTCTTTGTAAACCCTAGAAATGGTTGTGCATGAAAATCCCAGTAACTGAGCAGATTGTGAATTACTCAGACCGGCCCGTCTGGCACCAACAACCATGCCACGCTCAAAATTGCTTAAATCACCTTTCTTTCCCATTCTGACATTCAGTTTGGAGTTCAGGAGATTGTCTTGACCAGGACCACACCCCTAAATACATTGAAGCAACTGCCATGTGATTGGTTGATTAGATAATTGCATTAATTAGAAATTGAACAGGTGTTCCTAATAATCCTTTAGGTGAGTGTATATATATATATATATATATATATATATATATATATATATATATATATACACTATATATATATATATATATATATATATATATATATATATATATATATATATATTGACACTGCAGGGACTGCACCTGATTTTGTTGTATTTGTTACAATGACAATAAAGATATTCTGATATTAGCTATTGGCTAAACAAACAAGCTTAGTGGAAGGAACAGTCTCACCTTGTTAGTCAAATTGTGTATGTTCTTAATAAATCAAAGACACAAATTACCAAGTAGTGTGTTAGACAATAAGATTTTCGGGACTTTCTTAACTTCAGCTTGTTTAGCTGAATGGCTGGTTCTCATCAAAACTGTAATTTTCTTAACATACCCTTTTATGTAGTTGTACACAATATACAAGACATATTTTAAATTTACTGCTTTCATGTACTGTCTTTTTGACTGTATTTTTACTTTTTTCCAGGTACACACGACTAACCCTTTAGCTCTGCCTTAAAAAATGGTTTGCTTTATTGGCATAACCATGTCACAGTATATACGATGGAAGTAATATAACTGTGCTAAAACAGTACATATGATGGAAGAAATATAAATGGGCTAATTTACTTTAATAGGGAATGATAAAAATTCTATAAAGATAGATAGATAGACAGATAGATAGATAGATAGATATACTTGAACTAGTAGATAGATTTTGATTTGAAATAAAAATGCCACAGCTGAATTTACAAATGACCTAGCTTGCTTCAGGACCCTGGAGAGCAGCCTCCTGTTTCATGGTATCTGTAATTATTTCTTTGCAGTATTAAGGTATTGACCTTCTGTGTTTCACAGAAACCTGCACACTATTAGACATATTTCTCCTCCCAGCTTATTTATAAAAAAAATTCTTTGTTTGACAGAGGTGTACACCAGCTTTAACTCTACTGCAAAGCAATCTTTTGTAATTTGTCTTGTTTAGAAGCATCACTGCAATATTCACTTACCCTGATAAATTAACAAATGTGCATTTTCTTAAATACCAGGAAACTTTTACACAAATATGAGAAGCAGCAACTCTCTGACAGATAATTCCTCCAGATGATTTTATTAACTGTCAAGCTGTAAATATGAATGGATTTATAGATTGACAAACTGAGAGATTTTAATATTACATAATTGCCTGAAGAACACAGTTGATTCTATTTTTCAAAACAGTAACAAAAAACTTACACAACTGCATTCACAAGACAGGCTTTTAATGACAAGTGTACTGTAGATTGGCTAAAATGGGAAATGAAAATATGCATACCTGAGAAACATAGTGAAATTATGTTAAAATATACAGAACAGTTAAGGGTTTCTGGAACTGAGTACTATAAAAACATCTAGAGTGGTTTTATATAAAATATCTTAAAAGGAAAGGTTATTTCCAAAACCCTGCTGAGTGTATTTGAAGAGAATCAAATGCTGCATTTTAGGTTTTATAAAGAATTGGTTCTAATATAGTTGTTGTCATAATTTATATATTTTAATTCCATCTATATGTATTTCACCTCAGATCTGCAAAGGGACTAATTATTTTTTAAATGGATTTATTGTGTTGATATTAAATGAACAAAAACTACAGTTACAAGAAACTGGAAAGCATTTGTTTCCATTTTAGTATAAAGTAGACAAAAATATAAATGCAGCACATATTATCAGCAACCAATCTTTTTTCATGTAGACCTACAAAAGACAGATTTTGTTAAAATAAAATCTGAAAGTAAAATAATTTTCAACCCTAGTATGACTAGGTACATAGCCAGAAACACATTGGGATATGGTGCCAGTCCATTACAGTGCACATGTATACGGCTCCACATACACTCATAGTGGGACAACTTTAAAATCACCAGTTAACCTAAGTGACAAGTCTTTGTACATGTGGAAGGAAAACCAATGAGTATAATGGAAGATTGTGAAAAATGCACAAAATGACCAGTTATATGATGACACTGCCAATCCCCCCACCAGTATTTTTCAATATTTTTTATCAGGAGCCCTTCATTTCTTTATAGTTGCTCCTTTTGTGAATTACACTCTTCAATTGTCATCTATAGATATAGGAAAACATCCTGAGAATACTCAGGTGTTTTAATTTCAGTGTAACATTTTCAGGTATTCAGGATGGAAATGTTTGCATAATAGTGGGAATCGTATAAGTATATAAAAGCCAGAAAGGATCCTACTATGTTGGGCCCTTGAACAAGGCCCTTAACGTGAAATTGCTACAAATCAAAAACTGAAAAAAAAAAAAAACATGTGGCAATGGACTGAATTAAGCAGGTTTGAGAATGTTGTGTAAAAACACATGAAACTATACCTCATTTGTAATTTGTAAAAAATGTATTCTACAAAAGTAGCCCTCCAATTTCATATGGTTTTTTAGGGTTTCTGGCATTTCATTGCTGTATTAATCATAATTAGTCCCATTTTATGTAGATTATTTAAATTTTGCTCAGACTTTTATCCAAAACATTGTTTTTTATAATTTACAAACATGTATACTGTGCTGGAAAAGATGTCTGTGTCATTCAAACATTTATATTTGTATATGCATTCCTCCATGTATTTTCGAAGATGACTGCTAAACCACCATGCTCTCTTATATTAAAATAGCAATGGAATTGTCCTGCTTTATTAAATTAATATTAGGCCTGAGACTTGCATTACATGATAGGTATACATCCTACAATGTACTACACAATGGAACATTAAAGTCATACTTATGCAGAGTCTAGCTTGTTAAAAAGGAGAAAAAAATGTCTGTAAAAATGAAACCACATTTACTTGCAATCTAGACTGTTTCAGAGCAGTTATCTTTGCTGTTTAGGCATCAGGCTTCATATCTCTCAACTGGACCCTGTGCTCAGTTTTGTTACACCTATGTGAGTTATTTCCAGGTACTCCAATTTTTCACCATTTCCCAAAAACACCAATGACACATTATGAGCTCAGCCACAGTTTCTTCTCATTGCACATAAAACAGGATACATCAAACAGAAAAGATTCTCTTCTGTTTGTCAGGTCCAAAAAAACAGCATTCTTTATTCCTTCTTATTGCATTATATGCATTGTGAATCACATTTTTGAATTTCCCCTCATGATTAATAAAGTTTAATCTAATCTAATCCATTCTAATCTACTCCATCAGTTGTCTTCTCTTATGCACACATAGCCCTGCCCCAACTAAAGACAAAATCACACCTGTTTTAAAATCAAACCAAGTCATTTACTAGTTTGAGTGAGTCAATGGGCATGTCACATTGTGCTACTGGCTTTGTGGGAATGTGCTACCAATTTCCTCTGACTTGCTAAGATTATGTAAATTATGGCTATAACTCAAAATAGCTTGAAAGATTGCGTAATGTGACATAGCCTTTAGATGATAGGCAATTTCAAGTTAGCTCCTTCTGAGTATCTGTGTGCTTTTTGAAGGACTGTCTTATTCAGTATTACTTGTTGTTTTGCTCTCAGTGGCAGTATTCAGTTTTTTAGTTTGGAAAAGGGATTGGATATTCATGTTGTTTTACAACTGATTTTGTTGTTAGATCTTCAATCCAAATGTTGGGAGCTTTCCATTTTCACAAAAGCCCTTCCAGCCTTTAGTGCATCCATAGAAATTTTTTTTTCTGTTTTCTTTCATATAAATATGGCAAATACATGTGCTGGAATGTCTTATCCTGTCTAACATCCAGATGTGACACTTTCTTCACCAAAATCATCACATTCCTGGCAGTTTTAGCAGCTTAGTCACTTTACATTAACTGTGTGTTTTAATAGGTAGCATTGTAGCCTATTCTTCATATTCCAAATAAATGAGGTTATAATTTATTTAATTTCTTAAAGAAAATTTTATTAATGTATGGGGATGCTCTGAAATAGAAATAGAAGCTTGGGAAGGATGTTCATCTTGACTGTGTTGATTCTCCCTGCTAATGTGAGATGGAGGGCAGACCATCTATTTACATCTTGTTTATTTTTTTCTCATGACGATGATATGCTACAGTATATATCAGACCCACACACCTCCATACCAGTAGTTCTCAATACACTAGCAGAATTTCAAAAGATATCTGGACTTGAAATTAATTTGAATAAAAATGTGCTTTTTCCAGTGAACTCTATAGCACAAAATATTAGACTGGACACTTTCCATTTTATTTTGGCAGATCAGTTCAAATACTTAGGAGTAAACATCACAAGCAAATATAAGGATCTTGCTATTAGCTTTACCCCTCCTTGAGCCGTCACCTTATCGTGGTGGAGGGGTTTGCGTGTCCCAATGATCCTAGGAGCTATGTTGTCCGGGGCTTTATGCCCCTGGTAGGGCCACCCAAGGCAAACTGGTCCTAGGTGAGGGATGAGACAAAGAACGGTTCCAAACCTCCAATGAAGAATAAAAACTGTGGACGACGTTTTCCCTTGCCCGGACGCGGGTCACCGGGCCCCCCTCTGGAGCCAGGCCTGGGGGTGGGGCTCGATGGCGAGCGCCTGGTGGCGGGCCTGCACCCATGGGCTCGGCCGGGCACAGCCGAAGAGGTAGCGTGGGTCCTCCTCCCATGGGCTCACCACCTATGGGAGGGGCCAAGGAGGTTGGGTGCAGTGTGAGTTGGGTGGTGGCGGGGCGGGACCTTGGCGGTCTGATCCTCGGCTACAGAAACTGGCTCTTGGTACGTGGAATGTCACCTCTCTGAAGGGGAAGGAGCCTGAGCTAGTGCGCGAGGTTGAGAGGTTCCGACTAGATATAGTTGGACTCACCTCGACGCACAGCTTGGACTCTGGAACCAATCTCCTTGAGAGGGCTGGACTCTCTACCACTCTGGAGTTGCCCCCGGTGAGAGGCCCCAAGCAGGTGTGGGCATACTTATTGCCCCCACTGGAGCCTGTGCATTGGGGCTTACCCCAGTGGACGAGAGGGTGGCCTCTCTCGCCTTCGGGTGGGGGGAAGGGTCCTGACTGTTGTTTGTGCATATGCACCGAACAGCAGTTTGGAGTATCCACCCTTTTTGGAGTCTCTGGAGGGGGTGCTAGAGGGCATACCTTCTGGGGATTCCCTCGTTTTGCTGGGAGACTTCAATGCTCACGTGGGCAATGACAGTGAGACCTGGAAGGGCGTGATTGGGAGGAATGGCCCCGATCTGAACCCGAGCGGTGTTTTGTTATTGGACTTCTGTGCTCGCCACGGATTGTCCATAATGAACACCATGTTCAAGCATAAGGGTGTTCATATGTGCACTTGGCACCAGGACACCCTAGGCCTCAGTTCGATGATCGACTTTGTGGTTGTGTCGTCGGACTTGCGCCATATGTCTTGGACACTTGGGTGAAGAGAGGGCAGAGCTGTCAACTGATCACCACCTGGTGGTGAGTTGGCTTCATGGTGGGGGAAGATGCCGGTCAGACCTGGTAGGCCCAAACGTGTTGTGAGGGTCTGCTGGGAACGGCTGGCAGAGACCCCTGTCAGAAGTAGCTTCAACTCCCACCTCGGCAGAACTTCGACCACGTCCCGAGGGAGGTGGGGGACATTGAGTCCGAATGGGCCATGTTCCGTGCCTCTATTGTTGAGGCGGCTGACCGGAGCTGTGGCCGCAAGGTGGTCGGTGCCTGTCGTGGCGGCAATCCCCGAACCCGTTGGTGGACACCGGCGGTGAGGGATGCCGTCAAGCTGAAGAAGGAGTCCTATAGGACTTTTTTGTCCTGTGGGTCTCTGGAGGCAGCTGATAGGTACCGCAGGCCAAGCGGAATGCGGCTTCGGTTGTTGCTGAGGCCAAAACTCAGGCATGGGAGGAGTTTGGAGAGGCCATGGAGAACGACTTTTGGACGGCTTCGAGGAGATTCTGGTCCACCGTCCGGCGTCTCAGGAAGGGGAAGCAGTGCAGTGTCAACACTGTATATGGTGGGGATGGTGTGCTGCTGACCTCGACTCGGGACGTTGTGGGTCGGTGGGGGGAGTACTTCGAAGACCTCCTCAATCCCACTAACATGCCTTCCAATGAGGAAGCAGAGCCTGGGGACTCTGAGGTGGGCTCTCCCATCTCTGGGACTGAAGTCACCGAGGTGGTCAAAAAACTCCTTGGTGGCAGGGCCCCGGGGGTGGATGAGATATGCCCGAGTTCCTTAAGGCTCTGGATGTTGTAGGACTGTCTTGGTTGACACGTCTCTGCAACATCGCATGGACATCGGGACAGTGCCTCTGGATTGGCAGACCGGGGTGGTGGTCCCCCTCTTTAAAAAGGGGGACCGGAGGGTGTGTTCCAACTATAGAGGGATCACACTCCTCAGCCTCCCTGGAAAAGTCTATTCGGGGGTTCTGGAGAGGAGGGTCCGTCGGATAGTCGAACCTCGGATTCAGGAGGAACAGTGTGGTTTTCGTCCTGGTCGCGGAACAGTGGACCAGCTCTTCACCCTTAGCAGGATCCTGGAGGGTGCATGGGAGTTTGCCCAACCAGTCTACATGTGTTTTGTGGACTTGGAAAAGGCTTGACCGTGTCCCTCGGGGAATCCTGTGGGGGGTGCTCTGGGAGTATGGGGTACCGGACCCCCTGATAAGAGCTGTTCGGTCCCTGTACAACCGGTGTCAGAGCTTGGTCCGCATTGCTGGCACTAAGGCGAGCCCGTTTCCAGTGAGAGTTGGACTCCACCAGGGCTGCCCTTTGTCACCGATTCTGTTCATAACTTTTATGGACAGAATTTCTAGGCGCAGCCAGGGTGTTGAAGGGGTCCGGTTTGGTGGACTCAGGATTGGGTCACTGCTTTTTGCAGATGATGTTGTCCTGTTTGCTTCATCAGGCCGTGATCTTCAGCTCTCTCTGGATCGGTTCGCAGCTGAGTGTGAAGCGGCTGGGATGAGAATCAGCACCTCCAAATCCGAGACCATGGTCCTCAGCCGGAAAAGGGTGGAGTGCCCTCTCAGGGTTGGGGGAGAGATCCTGCCCCAAGTGGAGGAGTTCAAGTATCTCGGGGTCTTGTTCACGAGTGAGGGAAGAATGGATCGTGAGATTGACAGGCGGATCGGTGCGGCATCCGCAGTGATGCAGGCTCTGCATCGGTCTGTCGTGGTGAAAAAAGAGCTGAGCCGTAAGGCAAAGCTCTCAATTTACCAGTCGATCTACGTTCCTACCCTCACCTATGGTCATGAGCTATGGGTAGTGACCGAAAGAACGAGATCGTGAATACAAGCGGCTGAAATGAGTTTCCTTAGCAGGGTGTCTGGGCTTTCCCTTAAGGATAGGGTGAGAAGCTCAGTCATCCGGGAGGGGCTCAGAGTAGAGCCGCTGCTCCTCCGCATCGAGAGGAGTCAGATGAGGTGGCTCGGGCATCTGATCAGGATGCCTCCTGGACGCCTCCCTGGTGAGGTGTTCCGGGCACGTCCAACCGGGAGGAGGCCCGGGGAAGACCCAGGACACGCTGGAGGGACTATGTCTCTCGGCTGGCCTGGGAACGCCTTGGGATTCTCCCGGAAGAGCTGGAAGAAGTGGCCGGGAGAGGGAAGTCTGGGCTTCTCTGCTTAAGCTGCTACCCCCGCGACCCGACCTTGGATAAGCGGAAGAGGATGGATGGATGGATGGCTATTAGCTTTAGAAAAAATGAAACAAGATGTTTTCCCTTTTTATTATAACAACTTTAAAAGAGCAGTGTTAGGAAAGCTACTTCAACCGATAGATAGATAGATAGATAGATAGATAGATAGATAGATAGATAGATAGATAGATAGATAGATAGATAGATAGATAGATAGATAGATAGATAGATAGATAGATAGATAGATAGATACTTTATTAATCCCAAGGGGAAATTCACATACTCCAGCAAAATGTGTCTTATAGAGGCTGCTGACTTATACTTTTGCTGTACCTGTAAAGTAGGGTGCCATTTAGTTTAATCCTGCAAAGCATTTAATAATTCAACTTAAAATCTTTCATTGATCATATTTATTTAATTTAAAATTGTATAAAATGGATCCAAGGCATGATCCAACCTTCGAGCATTGCTATCTAGTTTTAGCCTCAATGGGCAACATTTTTTTTTATCATTTTGGACAAAATTCTTTGAATGTCTATCATACAGCCTTGGTGTCACTATCACTCCTAACCTATTAACAGCTGTGTTTGGTGTTTGGATGGGCTTAAAGTGGAGAAGGACACATTTTTCTTTCACCACTGGCACTCCATAAATGTATTAAATCCTGCTGCTCCACACTCTTCATGCACCCCACTAGTATTGTGGGGCCAGATGCGATTCTCAAATGAGAACAACTTGTCATAATGTTTATACTGAATAACAGAGAAACCTGCAGCTCTCAGGAATTTCTCCAGTCTGTGCACTTTAAACTGCCGGGGTTTCAGAAAGAGAAAAAAGTAACTGAAAGATTTGATGCTGAGAGAAAATAAAAAGCTAAATTTGCTGTTACCAATTAAGGACATTAGCAGCACAAAGTAACTGAAGTGTGTGGCAGATGGCTGGGGGTCCTGCCCAGCTGGGATGCCTGGAGGGGCTGGGAGATAAGCAGTACCTTCCCCAGGCCACGAGGGCCACGGGAGCACAGCTTGGAAGCTTGACCCAGTTGAGGCCCAGGGTCACTGCCAGGGGGCGCCTGGATACTTGTGCAGCCCTGGAAGACAGCACTTCTGCCACACAAGGAAGTGCTGCCAGGCCAGGGATGGTGTATGCCCGGAGTGCTTCTGGGTGCAAGGGCAGCATTTCTGCCACACTGGGAAGTGCTGCTGGAAGTTCATCATCAAGCACCTGGAGAACATCAGGGGAATATATAAAAGAGGCCGCCTCACTCCATTCCAGCAGCCAGAGTCAGGTGGAAGTGGACAGAGCTTGCCTGGGAAGTGTTGGAGGTGACAGAAAGAAGAAGAAGAAGAAGGGAGTTGAAAAGGACTGTGTGTTTGGGTGATTACTGTACTGGGGGTTGGACTTGTAAATAGGAGCTGCAAATAAACGTGTGTTTGAGACATTCTGTGTCTGCCTGTGTGTGTTGGTCCGAGTATTTCCACAAGCGTAACGATTAATTTGTACATGTAATAAGCACTGAGACAGAGGGGATACATATACCACATGTTTAAGAAGTTTTTCAGTTTGCTAAAAAATTTTTCTGTCATTTTGACTATTGCATCACTATATGGCATAACAACAGCAAATAGAGTTTACATAAGCATTGTGGTCTATAGGTATACACATACAAATAAAAAGCCATGGCTATATTCTGGCATTGCATGTATGCATTTTCAATTAGACAGTTACATTAGTTTCCTTTAGTTATTTGTTTAGACGTGCAGTCAAAAGCTCTATGGATAAAAGTGGACATGGTGTCAACTTATATAATCTTCTTTGTTTCCCGTTACCAGTGGCTAAGAAGTACTCTTGATGCTTGTGTGATTGGCACTATTTACTGAATATATATAAATATAGAAATAGATATGGCCAGGAATACTCAAGGAGCACAAAAATTTACATTGGGATACCAGCCAGACAACCTCATTTAATGAAAGAAACACTTGTGGCTTGCCAAAGAAAGGAAAGTCATCCAATTTAGCTTTTTAAATAACAAAATAGTTAATTTTTGTATTTATAGCAAAGCCGATCTGTCGGCTTCAGGAAGCCCAGGAGCACCTTCCACATTCAGTTTCAGGGCCCAAATGAGATATGGTGCTTGGGGTATGCCTCTTTATATTGTGGAAGGGGTTGGGGTCAGGCACTGAGATTCTTCTTTGTACTACAAAAGGAAGTGAGAGAATGGTTAGGAACAGCACCTCCTCCTGGTCTGGGAAAGAATCACTTACCTTAGTTAATTCCTGAAGGTGACCCTGGATGCCTATCAGTACTATCTTTGATGAAGTTAGAAAACTCTTGCAATTGCTTGCAACCAGTCGAAGAATAAACTGCTTCTGTTCCTAATCCTTTGTCAGTATCTCATTGTACATTTGATAATACTTATTCCTCTTCCTGCTGTGTTGTTCACTACTGTCATGCATGCCGGCAGTTCACAAACTCATTAAAGATTTGATGTATTGTGGGGGGTTTTTGAGAAACATCAGAAACCTTTCTTTGTCTTTTTCTATAAGAACATCAAAGAATGATGTTGTTCTTTAAGTTACTAGATCCTTTAACTTTAGCTTTTTAGATTCATTTGTCAGCTTAAGACATCGAGCAATGTTTGGTAATGGTGGCCCCTCTAGATTGCACAAACTTTTTCTTTGTTTTTGCTGAAACTCTGTCATCAAAAAAAGCTAAAACAGAAACTCCTACTTACTACTAGAACGTTCTTGAAACTCCTATTTAATATTGGAACGTCCTAGAAACTTCCACTCAGTACTAGAATGGTGTGGGAACACTATCTTAGTACTAGGGTGTTCTTTGTTTCATTTTGGACTTAGATAAGCCTAGTAGAAAAATTTTCTACAAACATTAACTCTTAACTTTGGTTTGTTGGCCACCATACTGTAATATACAACAGAAAAAATATTTATTTCTGTGGCAGATTGGTGTAGCTCAAAGTACATTACAAATAACTCAAAAATACAATTGCAAAAATAAATTAAAAGTGAATAATCCATAATAATAGTGGGAATAAATTTTATTAATTTAGACAGTTTTGTGTCCCTAAAGGTTAAATGTCAGGCTCAGGAGGAGGAAAATAAAAAATCCAGATGGTGTGAGTACTGGAGAAAGTAAACATCCATGTGTTCCAAGGCCAAAAGTCCACTGAGCTCCATCCAGTCATTAATATATACAGTACATACTGTATGATGAAACACTCTAGAACAGCAGTTCCCAACATGGGGTATGAACCAGACTAGGTCAGGGGAAATCAAATAAACTGAGTAATAGAGGTAATAGGTACATAGTTAAAAGTTATGAAATTAATTCAAAGCTATAACGAGGGTTGGTGAAGGTTTCTTCATTATTTTATCTTGAGAAAACCCTACATTTACCTCTCTTCATTATTTACTGTTGTGAGTGCTGGTAAGGCCCTTCCTCAAGATTGTGTGGTGACCAGATTACTAGAGGCACCTGCTTCGTGGCACAGAACTCTACGTACTCAGCTCTCATACTTCTTGACTTTGAGAACATTCAAGTGCCACTATGCTGTGACCAGGGCAGACTCCTCTACTGCAATGCTTCTTGAACTTTGTCGAGAGTATATATAAATGGTCACCTCCATCAGCAGCTCAGGTAGTCCAATGAGCAGTGAACAATAAATGAGTGAGATCTTCTGGATATTTCCATTGTGATGGATGGCCGGCCATTTATCCCGGCCAATACCCCCAAGCCGCCAGGTGGAGCCCTCCTTGCAGCGTGGAGGTCACCAGAAGACCAGGAGGGCATCATGGACATTGGAGTTTTTATGCAAAGCCCTGCTGGATGCCGTGGGGGCCACAGGAGGGAGCTGCAGGGAGGACCGAGGGCTTCTTCGTGCCCTGTGACCCGGAGGTTCGTCACAGGAAGAACGACGGACTTCCGGGTTGAAGAAAAGGACTATTTACCCTGACCTGGAAGGAATAAGGACTTGTGGACTATTGGGCAGAAACACTTCCGGGTCAGGAGGTATAAAAGGACTATGGGAACTCACAGACAATGAGCTGAGCTGGGTGGAAGGGTGGCAACGCGTCTGGGAGCTGGAGGATTGTTTATTATTGAATATTTGTAAGTTTAATGAGAATTGTGGTGGAGAGTGTGCTTTGTGCACTGTGGCAAGAAAATAAAGTCAATTTGAGGACTTTTACCTGGTGTCTGGAGTCGTGGACAGGGGTTCAAGGGAGCGAGAGTGCCCCCTATCGTTCACACCATATACAGCATGTTTTGTTTTCTGACTAATTGTTTGATTTGTGTATTATCCGATATATATCAGTGGTTGAGAACCAACATAGTAAATAAACTAAGCACAATGTAGAAAGCGATCAGTCACCAAGTATTTCTCAGCCCACATCTAACACATGCAGAACTGTAAAAAACAGAATCTTCAGTTCAACTGGTAAAACTGGTAAGAGAAGAATATATTGTGACAAATACATGAAGTATGGATTTTCATACATAGAAAACGAGGACTGTCCTAAACGTCATTGTGTAGTGTTTGAAAAAGTTTTATCCAGTTTTATTTTGAAACCTTCTTTACTGTTGCGGCATTTACAAACAAAACATGCCAGCTATAAAAACAAAGAATGCAATTTTTTTCAGCAGTTACAGTATTGGTAATGCAGTAAAAAGCATACTATAGAAAATAATTTAACTTCTCCTTGTATAAAAGGTGCCATTCTGAGTATGGTCAGAGAGGAACATGTTCAAAAAATGAACACTATCCGTATTTTGAAAATATACAATTTCATGAAGGATTCAGGATATGTCTAACATTGTTGAGGTGACAGTATCAGGTAGAATTAATAATAGTAAATATTTCGTTAATCAAGTTGACGAAAGCACAGATGTTGCTAATTTTGTTGTTTTGCTTGTTTTTGCAAAGTATTGGAAAGTCAGTGGGCGGCATGGTGGCACAGTGGGTAGCGCTTCTGCCTCACAGTTAGGAGACCTGGGTTCACTTCCCAGGTCCTCTCTGTGTGGAGTTTGCATGTTCTCCCCGTGTCTGCATGGGTTTCCTCTGGGTACTCCGGTTTCCTCCCACAGTCCAAAGACATGCAGGTTGGGTGCATTGGCGATCCTAAATTGTCCCTAGTGTGTACCCTACAGTGGGCTGGCGCCCTGCCCGGGGTTTGTTTTTTGCCCTGTGCTGGCTGGGATTGGCACCAGCAGACCCCCGTGACCCTGTTGCTAGGATATAGCGGATTGGATAATGGATGGAAAGTCGGTGAAGTTGAAGAAAACCTTTGCTTTGTTCTCCTCTGTTAGAGTGAACAAGAGGTGAGGATATATTTAATGCTATTGACTGTTATTTTAAAGTAAATTACATTAATTAGTCTAATTGTTGTGTACTATGCACTGATGAAGGCAACTCAGTGTAAAGTTGTTATTCTGACCTTTGTGCTCGCATTACGAAGATAGCCCCCAATAAAACCACTGCTGCAACCACAGGCAGAGCCTTGCAGCTAAGCACCTTCCTGGAGAATAAAATTTCCGTCTTGATGAAGCTGTAAAAATGATTCATTTTATAAAGTAAAAGTCCACAAACTTGGGTTTTTTCAAAGCATTGTGCTTCATTTTTCATTCTACCCATGTCTCTTCAAACAGAAGTAAGGTGGCTTTCTTGTGGTAAAGTCATTATCCTGCTGTTCGAACTTAGACAACAGGTATAGTTTTTTTTTTTTTTTAAGATCATCCTTTCCTGCCTGCTTGGAAGTTACATGAACTGTGATTTGCTTTAAAGTCTTACATACTTATCAGATATTTTCTTAGCAAATAAACAAACTAAATTTGGCACTTTAGAATAGCTCAATAACAATCAATAATGTTTAATAAAAAAACACATCTATAATTAAAAACTAAATTTTAGGAGGGCATGTATTGGAAGAGGCCAACCTCAGGTATTTGAAACTCTGCACAATTTCTTATCTGTGAGTGAGCTGAGCAAGAAAATAACTGAACACTTGAATGGGCTGAAATCACCTTTTGATAAGTACTTACCAAGATCTGGAGAAGAGAACAACTGGACTGCAAATCACTTATTTATATTTCTAAGCAGCCAAATTTTTAATCAATGAAAAAGTGAAGTTGATTGAACTTTTGACTGATACTACTTGAAGAGTTTAATTCAAAGGAAAATTCTTTGTTAATTATTGGGTACACATTATCAGAGAACACAAACAGCTGGCTCACAAGGTGTTTTAAGTTTCTGTTGCCTTTTACTAATACATAGCTAGGGGACAGGGCTTTCTCTTCTTATAACTTTATAAAAAATACTGTAGTAACCTGAATGCAGATTTGACACTAAATCATCTTAAATCACTTGACCCTATTTTCCAAAAACAATGTGCCTCAAAACAAGCTCTGGGACAGCACTGAACATTTGTTGTGTGATTTATAAAAATGATTTCAACTTTAAAACAAATAAAATAATGTTTAAATTTCTATTGCCATGTTTAATTTCTGGAAGTAAAATATATGCACTGTTCACTTTATTATTACATTGTTTTTTAATACCATTACTAGACCATTTACTTCCAGTTACAAACTATACATTTTAAATAACAGCAACTATATTAATTACAAACATTTAAGGGTACAATTTATGGAAATGGGCTTCCTAGGGTGCACAGGGGAAAAGGTTAGGAACCACTCCTCTAGAAGATTTCGGAATAGCAGATTCCTATTTTTTCTAGTGGGACCACCAGAATATGGTTTTCTGTTTCTTTATTTTTTACATTAAGATTTCCCTGTGTTTATCCCTCCCTTGTGTTATCTGTTTACTATTAAATATCCCTTTATTATTACTTTGGTCTCTCTTGTAACTGTTTCAGTTCAGGGACAACCCGTCTGGTTATTATATAAGTAACAGGTACATTTAAGTACAATTTAAAACTCCACCGCAAATACCCAAAAAGAAGACACATGTCAAAGATGAATTTTTAAAACTCTGTGCTTTTGACTTTGTATTCACAATATACAGTGCATCCGGAAAGTATTCACAGCGCATCACTTTTTCCACATTTTGTTATGTTACAACCTTATTCCAAAATGGATTAAATTCATTTTTTTTCCTCAGAATTCTGCACACAACACCCCATAATGACAACGTGAAAAAAGTTTACTTGAGATTTTTGCAAATTTATTAAAAATAAAAAAATTGAGAAGTCACATGTACATAAGTATTCACAGCCTTTGCCATGAAGCTCAAAATTGAGCTCAGGTGCATCCTGTTTCTCCTAATCATCCTTGAGATGTTTCTGCAGCTTAATTGGAGCCCACCTGTGGTAAATTCAGTTGATTGGACATGATTTGGAAAGGCACACACCTTTCTATATAAGGTCCTACAGTTGACAGTTCATGTCAGAGCACAAACCAAGCATGAAGTCAAACGAATTGTCTTGAGGCACAAATCTGGGGAAGGTTACAGAAACACTTCTGCTGCTTTGAAGGTCCCAATGAGCACAGTGGCCTCCATCATCCGTAAGTGGAAGAAGTTCAAAACCACCAAGACTCTTCCTAGAGCTGGCCGGCCATCTAAACTGAGCGATCGGGGGAGAAGGGCCTTAGTCAGGGAGGTGACCAAGAACCTGATGGTCACTCTGTCAGAGCTCCAGAGGTCCTCTGTGGAGTGAGGAGAACCTTCCAGAAAGACAACCATCTCTGCAGCAATCCACCAATCAGGCCTGTATGGTAGAGTGGCCAGACGGAAGCCACTCCTTAGTAAAAGGCACATGGCACCCCGCCAGGAGATTACCAAAAGGCACCTGAAGGACTCACAGACCATTAGAAACAAAATTCTCTGTTCTGATGAAACAAAGATTGAACTCTTTGGTGAGAATGCCAGGCGTCATGTTTGGAGGAAACCAGGCACCGCTCATCACCAGGCCAATGCCATCCCTACAGTGAAGCATGGTGGTGGCAGCATCATGCTGTGGGGATGTTTTTCAGCGGCAGGAACTGGGAGACTAGTCAGGATAAAGGGAAAGATGACTGCAGCAATGTACAGAGACATCCTGGATGAAAACCTGCACCAGAGTGCTCTTGACCTCAGAATGTGACGATGGTTCATCTTTCAGCAGGACAACGACCCTAACCACACAGCCAAGATATCAAAGGAGTGGCTTCAGGACAACTCTGTGAATGTCCTTGAGTGGCCCAGCCAGAGCTCAGACTTGAATCCGATTGAACATCTCTGGAGAGATCTTAAAATGGCTGTGCACCGACGCTTCCCATCCAACCTGATGGAGCTTGAGAGGTGCTGCAAAGAGGAATGGGCGAAACTGGCCAAGGATAGGTGTGCCAAGCTTGTGGCATCATATTCAAAAAACTTGTGGCTGTAATTGCTGCCAAAGGTGCATCGACAAAGTATTGAGCAAAGTCTGTGAATACTTATGTACTTGTGATTTCTGAGTTTTTTTTATTTTTAATAAATTTGCAAAAACCTTAAATAAACTTTTTCATGTTGTCATTATGGGGTTTTGTGTGTAGAATTCTGAGGAAAAAAATGAATTTAATCCATTTTGGAGTAAGGCTGTAGCATAACAAAATGTGGAAAAAGTGATATGCTGTGAATACTTTCCGGATGCAAAGTGTGTATAAACAGATGGGTGTGTATGTTTATTTACTTATTTTTGCATGCCAAAGTACATGAAAAGGGATTTTTGTGGCTTGAGGTGTTCTATGTTTTATTTTAAAGTACCAAGTAGTGTTTTAAAACCCATTTTTAATCATCAAACACACCTTAACATCCCTTGCCTGGATCAAGTAAAACAGAAATAAGCAAAACTCTAAAGAAATTATTCACCCACTTTTACTTGCACTATTGGAATATGTATACAGTTATGGTCTTTGTATTAATCAATTGGAAATGATGTTCATTCTGAAAACAATATTGTAAGACCTAATATTGAAAGTCATAAAATGGTAAGGCTTACAGTTGCATCCCCTAATTATTGGGACAATTGTTCTGTGCTTGTAAAACAAAATTAATCTTACCTAGTCGAACATACAGCATGGAGGCAATTGGATCATGATTTTCTTTGGAGAATTTAAAATGCAAAAATTTAAAGGGGTTCTGTATTCCATTCTGACTGCTACTTGCTTAATCCAATTCAGAGTTACAAAACCTCAGCACAGCATTGTGGGAATCTGGAGCAAACTCTAGTTGTTGAGTTGGTGTATACCTTGACAGGTTTTATAGAGGATTTGGATGAAATACTGGGATAATTTAGCTATTAGCTAACTAAACCAGGAATGAACAGCCTCCTCTTGTTAGTCAAATGTCTTATATTCAGGTTTCACACGGGCCAGAGTCTTTCCTGACATTACTGGACCCAAAGCAAATTAGACCTTAGACACTATTCAGACATGAAGTGGATATACAAACTGCACATGGACAACAACAGAACATTGGGTCTATAAGGAAATAATGCTATCCACCATACTAACAATGAAATGGTCACTTTTCTTTCTTGTTTAGCATCAGGTTCAAATAATGCATATAAATGTTAATGTTATCACACTCTTCTTTTAAACCACATATTGTATGGAAAAAAAAAATCAGCCTTCTGAAAGCAAATGCTTTGTCACACAAATTAGAGAGAACACAGGCTTATGACTGTAGTTTTCAGTCCAAATGATTTCATAATCAGATCGAGTTCTGCTCTGCATTAGTAATATAATGTAGATGATTACACCTTCTATATGCACCAGATTCTTTGTGTGCATTACAAAAACATTATCTAGGAAATTATCTAGGGAATGTAGTTAGAAATTAATTCATTTGTGTAGTGAGTGTGGAACAAGGGTTAGCATAACTGTTTCACTGATCCCACATCCCAGTTTTGAGGTTGTACTTTCTTTCTGTGTCCACATGGGTTTCCTCTGGGTAATCTAACACTCTAATCCACATCTGTAAACATGTTTTTGGTTTACTGGTGATTCAAATCAGCTAAGTGTAAGTGTGGGTATGTAGCCTAGGACAGGTGTCCTACAGAGAGCAAATTCATAGCTTTCAGATAATGCTGCCAGTAGAGCCTCTAGCTCTCCTATGAACCACCGTTTGACCAGGTGGGTTTGAGAATGCTATGTGGGTAGTGTATTTTTTGGAATGCCTCACCAAATGTTAATTTTAATCAATGTGTTGTATTCCTCTATAATTGTAGCCTTAGTAAGAGAGTGAAAATGCATTTCAAAGAAACGTCATGAGTGGTGCGTGGACAATTGCAGACCTCTATTTTTGGGGCCTTGAAGCTTGAACTGTTATGGTAGCCACTTCGTGACCAGCAATGATGGCTGGGAAACCACTGTTATTTCCTTGAACGAGGTTGTTCTATCACTGTTTTTTATTTCTAAATTTAACTATATCTCACATTTTGATTAAAATTGCTGCACTAGATTATCTCACATGTCAAAGTCAGCAGTGTAAAGAAAAAAATCCTATGCCTCATAGTTTTTGACTTATGGGGAGATGAAAATCATTATGGGGAGATGAAAATCAAAGTTGCCTGTGGGATTAGAGGCTCTGAAGCTGAAGCTTCATTAGTTGTATAGTAGATCTGTCACTGTGCATGGATATAGAAAACCAGAGTTCTCGTGAGTCATTTTGTATGCAATCTTTTCCTAGATGAAGTATCCAGGTATATTTTTTATAAAGGGTTGAGGTAATAAAGCAAATATTTAAGTGTTTTTTTTTAAAGTGGTCCCTTTAGTAATTTCTAGCTGCAATACTAGAGCCCCATCTGTCATTTATATTACTAATCTGATAACTATTAATTTGTCTGCTCCCATGAGTTGAGAATTTGTTGTTTTTATTCATGATTAGATCCTTTAATTGTGGTCCTTGCTGGGTTTGTAGCATGAATGCTTCTACTTCATATGTCCTGGCTTATTGTATTTTCAAAAACTGATGTTTAATCTCACTTTAACAAAACTGGACCAAAAATGGACTGCCAAAATCGTTTACAATAGGAGAGGTCAAAAGGTTTGGGGTTCATAGACATGATGCAATGATGGTCTTCTTATTGTCACAGGTGACAGCACCAGTGGTGGTATTCAATTAGGGTATAATGATTTGATTTGAAATTGCTATAAATCATGATGCTGTTTTGCCACAAGAACCTAATTTTATAACTGCCTAATCATAAAATGGACTTGAATAAGTTTTTACCATCAAGAAAAACTAAAAGTAACTAATTCCATCCTCGGTCATTCTCTCTTTACCGTATTCTAAGCAGCAATTTGATACCCATTTAAATTTATGATTCCTTCTGTTTCATTGTGGCTTATTTATGTTGCACTTAGTAACAGTATGCATGTATAAAATAGCATTGTTTATTCATTTTTTTTTTTTATATATTTACTTCTTACATATAAACAATGCAAAAAAAAAATACTCTGTGACCGTTTGTCCAACAAGAAACAGGCTGCCACTGTCATTGTCCGGCAGTTTTAATCTCACCTCATCGGTTATGTAGAATATTCACCAATCCATCCATTTCCTAAACCCACTTATAATACAACATCACAAAATAATACCTATTGGTTTTATTAAATTGACACTAATCTTTTCTTCATATGTGATTTTGCACTTGTGAAACTCACTAAAAATGGTGTTTTGGAGTTTTAAAGGTTTTTGACAGGATAAAATAAAAAAAAAAAATTGCTCCTAAAATCTTTGCCAACATCATACACCCCTTTTGGACCTGTATTTCTCAGAAAAGAATCCAGAAGAAAATAAACAGGTATGCTTATTGCCTTTTCTTATAACTTAACATAACTAACTTCAGCCAACAATGAGGCAAAGTGTTATACTCTTAGAAGAAAGCTGTAAGACAACAAAAATCCAATACAAATTAGTTCAGAAAAAAATGCTATGCCTGCACTCTTAAAAATAATTGTGGATGTTAATGCCAGTACCCTCCCATCAGCCCCAGAACACTCCTGCTGCCTGATGGGAACTGTAGGCCCCACATCAGCACTGGTTTTTGGTTTCCCCTTTTATTAATATAGGGTGGTCCAGATCTAATTATGCAATTTTCATAACGCTATAACTTATTTTCATTACATAGAAAGTCACCCAAAAAATCCTGGACCATCGAGAAGTGTGCGAACTGACGGCATCTTCGCTCTGAACGGGAATCGTTCCCGCATAAATCAAAGTCACCCAGATGATCTGGAGCTGCATAATTAGATTTGGACCACCCTGTACTTCTATCTCTGGTATGCCATGTAGTATATATTTAAACATGTGCCAAAGGCAGTTTTCTTGCAAAAGTTTATGTAAATGGGTTCAGCCATTTTTATGTGATTGCCAAAAAACAAACAGATTGATTTGATGGATAAAAATGGCAGGGAGCCAGGCCCTATCCTGGCAGCATTGGATTTTAGCCCTGTAAAAGCTATTATAGCAGGCTACTTTTATGCAAATTCTTATAATCACTTATACTGTACTCTAGTAATCAAGCCAGTCATTTATGTTTAATATTGTATGCAAAATTTGTAATGCTGTTTGCCAGGACAGTTGCTCATAAATATGTCCAGTGCCTACAATGTGCTTAGAATCTCATTATCCAATGTCTGGCTTAAAATTGTACCATAATTCAAATAAATAACATTAAATTAAATAAAACAAAATAAAATAGAGAAAAATCTCAATTAGAAGCTACATTCTAAAACAACTCTCTATTCAGTTACTGCTTGGAGATAGAATTACAGCATTGATCCTGCTGACAGTAAGATTTAAGAGGAAAGGTAGGGTACTGACACAGCTGTGCCCCCCTCTTTCTTCCTATTTCAACTAAGTACACTTTTGGAAGTGAGATCAAAGATAAGGAATGGACTGTTTATTTATTTAAATTTTATTGATTTTATTAAAATCAAATAACATTCCATACACATAACTCAAGTTTTACAAAAAAAAAAAAGATCAAAACAAATCAACCCTCACCCCTGAGAAAGAGAGCTAGGCCAGCAGTGTAAAACTTTATGCTAGTAAAGATAAGTGAATAGATAAATTAATAAATGAAAAAAGATAAATAGAGTAAAAGAGGGGAGAGAACCTGCTTCCTCAATTTAAATGTTTATTCTAAAATGTTATTGAGTAGATCCTGCAAGGTTTTGAAACAGTTTTGTACAGATCCTCTAAATGCGAATTTGATTTTTTACAGTTTCAAATAGTATATGACATCAGTTACCCACTGACTTAAAATAGGTGAGTTAGGATTCTTCCAGTTGAGCAAGATAAGTCTACGTGCCAGTAGTGTAGTAAAGGCAATTACAGTTTGTTTGTCCTTCTCCACTTTAAGCCCATCTGGAAGAACACCAAACACAGCTGTTAATAGATTAGGAGGAATTGTGACACCAAGGCTGTCTGATAGGCATTTAAAGATTTTTGTCCAAAATGATGTTAATTTGGTACAGGCCTAAAACATGTGGCCTAGTGAGGTTGGAACTTGATTGCAGCGTTCACAGGTTGGATTTTACTTTGGAAAAATTTTGGACAAATTTTAATTTATTTTAATTCGAGAGATGTGCTCGATATATATAATTTTAAGTTGAATAATTCTATGCTTTGTGCTTATGAAGCTTGAGTGAATTTTGTTCATTGCTACTTTCCACTCCCACTGTTCTCTTGAATCTTTGAAAAGGAGGGTCAGTAAAATAGTTTTATATATTACGGAGATGCTGTCTGAGTCCTCGAAACTGAGCAATATTTTTTTCCGGCATAGAGGTAGGAGGGAGGTGAGGAAAATTGGGCAGGTTCTATTTAACAAAGCTCCTGATTTGAAGGTAGTGAATGAAATGTGTTGTTGGAAAGTTAAATTTGAGTTTTAATTGTTCGTAGGATTCAAAGACATTGTCTATGTACAGATCTCGAAGTGATTTAAGCCCAAATGTTTTCTGGGTGTTTGAGAGGGCGGAAAAAGGTGGTTCTCAGGCAGATGTGCCACAGATAAAAGCTTATCTATCTTAACATGCTTCCTACATTGGTTCCATATTCTGAGTGAGTAAAGCACAGTTAAGTTGTTAGTATATTGGTGATAACTTGCATTTATTGGGGTACAAAGCAAGGAATATAACGGAGTACTGCATGATTTTATTTCCATTGTGGACCAAGCCCGTGTAAGTTCACCTGTTCGTGTCCAGGTTTTTACAGCTTGTATGCTTGCTGCCCAGTAATAAAACTGAAAGTTGGGTCGAGCCATGCCACCTTCTGCCTTAGGTCTTTGTAGGGTCGCTCTTTGGATACGTGGATGTTTTGAGTTCCAAATAAATTAGGTTATTGTTGAATCTAATTGCTTAAAAAATTATTTATTGATGTACAGTATATTGGAATATTTAGAAATACAAAGAGAAGCTTAGGAAGAATATTCATCTTAACAATGTTAATTCTTCCAGCTAAAATGAGATGAAGGGTTGACCATCTATGCAAGTCTTGCTTAAGTTTTTCCATACAGACTACAACATTTTGTTGATAAAGAGCTTTATATTTACTTGTGATGTTTACCCATAGGTATTTAAATTGATCTGCAATGATAAAAGGGAAGGTGTCCAATCTAACATTGTATGCTTGAGAATTCACTGGGAAGAGCACACTTTTACTCAGATTCTGAGACCAGAAATCTTTTCAAATTCTGTTAGTGCTGTTAGGACTGCAGGTACAGTATTTTGTGGATCTGATAAATACAGTACTATATGATCTGCATATAGTGAAAGTTTCTGTTCCAGTCCTTCTCTGATAATTCCCTTTATCTCAATAACATTTGGACAATGACTTGCCAGTGGCTCAACGGTGATTGCAGAAAGCAGTGGTGACAAGGGGCATCCTTGTCTGGTACCACACTCTAGTTTAAAGTAGTCTGAGTTGAAGTTGTTAATACAAACTGAAGCTTCTGGATTGGTATACAGTAGTTTGATCCATGCATAAATGTTCAGGCCAAACCCAAATCTCTCCAATGTAGAGAAAAGGTAATTCCATTCAACCATGTCAAATGCTTTTTCTGTATCCAATAATAATATCTCTGGGGTGTTTCACTTTGCTGTGGTGGGTTGGCACCCTGCCTGGGATTGGCTCCTGCCTTATTTCCTGTGTTGGCTGGGATTGGTTCCAGCAGACCCCCGTGACCCTGTGTTTGGATTCAACGGATTGGAAAATGGATGGATGGATGTTTCACTTTGTTGGTGAGTATATTACATTAAACAGGTGTCGCACATTGGAAGCTAAGTGTCTGCCTTTAATAAATCCAGTTTGGTCTTGTGATATTACCGAAGGCAGCACTTTCTCCATCCTTCTAGCTAGGACTTTGGAGAGTATCTTAACATTGTTATTCAGAAGTGAGATTGGTCTGTACAATGCATATTTTATTAAGTCCTTATTTTGTTTAGGAAATACCGTAATTAATGCTTGCCAAAAAGTTTGAGGTGGAATTTTATTTTCTCTATCTTCTGTAAATGTTGCTAATAGAAGGGGAGATAGCTGAGTTGAGAATTTCAGCCTTCAGGGCCTTTCCCACTCTGCAGTGAGTTTATAGCATCTAGTAATTCTGATAGTGCCAGAGGTTTAACCACAACAGTAATACTGTATCTCATGAGATCTTTGACAGTATACTTAAAAAATGCCTAATCACAGCTCCAAACAAAAACTCAGGAGCACAACTTCTATATAACCCAGATTGTGGAATATTTAACACTAGAATCCCTGAAACCTATGAAAAAACTTGTAATCCCGGGCCACCTTTAATTCCTTCACACTTATACACTTCATGTCAAAATTTGGTCATTAGTACTATAACATGAAAAAAGTTTCTGTTTTATGTTTGTGTTCAACATTTGTTGCACCTCTCGCATTCCCTGTCATCCTATATTTATCCAGATTGTTGTAGACACAGAACGCACATGAAATGCATGTGTTCCAAATAACAATATATTATTTATGATATACAACTCCAAGCAGTTCACTCCCAGAGAAAATGGACTTGGGCTAGGAGAGCTTTTGGACCGAGTTAAGCTCTGTTGGTGAGGGGGATGGGATAGCAGGCTGCTTGTTCCGTGTGCTGATCTACACATTTACAAAACAAAAGACGCTAATAGAGAGATGCGAAGGAAATTAAGGTGGCCCGGGATTATGAGTTTTTTCATAGGCTTAATGGATTCTAGTGTTAATGCCAGACTTGGAGGACTCCACAAAGATATTTCCACAGTACTTAGTACTAATGAAGGGTGGAAGAAACTTGCATCGTCATTTAAAGTGCACTTTTACTTAAAGTATTGCCGATATTGAAGAAGAAATAACTGGCAAATTCATAAAGTGATCCTTTTTCTCTATCCAAGTGGTCAGTGTGAATTAACATACATTTTAAACAGGACAAACACTATATATGCAATGTTTTATGATTTACAGCTTTTGTACTGCTTAAAATTTATGTATTTGCATTTATGAGCATTTTTGTGCCTGTAAAATTTGTATGATGCATGCTGGTGTTCATTTTGTATCTTTCATTACAATACTAAGTCAAACCTGCTCATGATGTTGCTTAAGTAAACAACTTTGTCTCCCCTTGCCAGCTGCAATATGCACAAGGTAATAGCACATGGCTTTAGTACACAGCAATTCTTAATCTGTTGTTAGTATGCAGCTCGACTGCACACTGCAATAGCACTAAACCCAAAGATACTCTTGTTACCAGAAATACAGTATGCATTAAAATGAAAATCTTGAGATAATCCCATGCTAAATGCACACTGCAGCTGACCCAATGTGTTTCTGGGTTTGGATGTGCGCATGTGTGAGTCATTTAATCATAATAAAGAACTACCTGATTGTTAACTCATATCTCCAATATTTTTCAAAACAAAGACTAAACTTCATCAGAATAATAGAACATATCTAGTAAAATAAATCTTTGTATAGTTAGGGATATCTGTTCTGATTTAAAGTTTATAAATTAATCTGGATACGTAGTTGTTGTGGCATAGTGGTTGCAGCTTCTGGCTGAGGCTGTTAATTCAAATCCCACTAGTGATACTGTGTGACCATAAACAAGTAACTTCATTTACCTGCACTCCAAATGGGAAAAACAAAATAAATGTAACTGGTTGTATCTTGAAAGTTGTAAGCTGCCTTATGCAAAAGCACCAGCCAAATAAGGAAAGATTTTGGTTGCTGACCTGGAGTCTCCTGTTTGTTTTAATTCTCATAAAATCATAACAATTGGCCATAACCAATTGATTATGTATTAATGTATGTTGATAAGTTTATTTTGGAAATGTTAATGGCCCCATTACAAACTGGGCTCCTAATTAAATACAGATCCTCTTCGTGACTTTTAATATTTGCATTTTATGCGTTCTTACTCTTGAAATGGAAATTTCATAGGTATATTTATAATTACTCCATTATTACTTTTTTCCTGAGTTTTCCTGATAAACACACTAAATATATATATTAATACTTCATTTTATTTTCTGTCTGTCTTTGTTTTTGCTGATTTCGTCTTGTCAGTAATCTCAGTTGTCCTTAGCAACTAGATTTGTTTATTTAGTGACTGTTTAGACTAATCCTACCTAATAATGGAGTAACCCTTGGCAATGAAACAGCAGACTTGCATTAACTGAAAGTAAAGAAAAAATGCTTATGTGATTTGCTTTTTTGATCGTTCCCTTGCTCAGATGATTCATGTTTGGCTCTGTAATAGTCTATTAAGTTATATCTTATTAAGGCTTGCACAATAAACAACATAATGAGGGTTATCAGTCTGCAGAAGGTAAGATATAAAAGTTCTTTAGTAACTCTAAATGTTATATTGCATCTACCAACCAGGAACACTATGTCACTTGACCCAGGAACAGTAAATACTTTCTTCGTTTTTTCAACACTTAGATAGTACCATTGGGAAAATTAGTATGGGCATATTTTCAATTCAGTGCTATTCTAACTATTGTTATATGACAGAAGAGAACAGCCTAAGGCAGTAATCAGTTAAAATGTACTAGTCAAGTGTTACCGGTTTAGACATTAGACAGTCTAATACATGTAAGAAAATTTGGATTGTTGTCTGTTGTCTGGTACAAAATTTGTACATTTTGGTTTACATTTCCATTACATTTTGTTCAAGATAAAACAACAGATGAACAAAATTCAGGACGCATGAAAGCATATCCTCTTCCTAGTTGTTCCTCACTTTTAAAACAGCTGTTCCAATAAAGAAAGGAAGACATGCTGGTGCCTAAGGCTATTGATTAGTTTATAACCTGGGCATCTGGGACAAAAGTAGCTAAATTATTTTACAGCCTGGGAAAGGAAGACATGGCGACACCTCAGGCAACATCAAAAAAAGTTTTATTGTTTGGGAAAATGGACAGTGAATTTGTTCTGCCCCACATCTTGTTAGTTGAGACTGTTATTTGTTGGACTGTGCTCCCCCTTCATCTTATTGTTTATTATTAGTATGTGCACCAGTAAATGCCTGTATGTATCTTTTGTATATATTTCAGTTTACAACAAAATACGTCCAGTAAAAGCCTTCAAGAAAGCTCAGTCACCCCTTATTGTTTTTTATGTGGATGTGCTGAGTTGTTTAAGCTCTCTGAAGCCACATTGCACAGCCAGCATGGAGTGAGGCAGAAAAAATACATTCATCATATTGACAGTTAGCCAATCAGAATATCTAATAATCACATCTTGCAAAACCCCTCAGTAAAATGTTATAAAAAATATAGGAAGGAGGGAGGAAGAAGAAAGGATAAAGACATCAGGATAAGGGAACAGAGCGACATCAGAAGAGGGCGCTGACAATATGCGACCGTTTCCATCTGATTGTCAGAAAAGCATCTCTGAACAGCTATGAGTGCTAGATCAAGAGCCACATGCAACATTCATCCTTGTCATCTTTAATTTTTCATAGGCTTTTTCTAAAGACTATATATATATCCAGACTTTACTATCAGTCCTATTTTCCATTATTCTTTATTCTACTGGTATTACTATTCCTGTAATAAATACCATGCTGCTTTAAACTTTCTCTGCTTTGTCTTAATGTCTAGAGTGATTGAAATAATAAGGTAGATTTCTTTGAGCAGCTGGAGCAGCCAGAGATTTGCATTACCTCAGTGCTGTGAGGTTTATTAAGGGCTCAGCGTGAGAGCTACACCCAAAAGTAGGGAACAGTACGCAATGTAAGGCATTCTTGGTTGATAAATGCCCTATAGTCAAGGATGCAGAGCCTTTGTATGATTAAATGTATTCTTGTAGACCAAAAGTAATACTTTATTTAGGTCTGAGATATCTTTAAACCATTGTATGTTGTTCGTGCCGATAATAAGTAAGTCTCTTGAAGTGCTGAGAGAGTGACAGGCTGTGTTATTTCTAAGGCACTTGTGTGGTTTAAAGTGCCAGAGGTTAACCAGCTGTGTGTTTGTCATTCATAGGGCACTGTTGAGTTTCTGTGTGTATGTGTATCTATGTATGCATGTGTTAATCTTAAGGTGCAACAGTAGATCAACCTGATAACGAATCTGATAAGTACACTTACCCCTAAGTAATATCACAATAATACATTGTCAAAAAGTTTCATTTATGTTTTTACATAAACTAATGCAACACACATTTTTTTCCAGTTTTGACATACCTAGCTATGCCCTTTGTGACAAGTTGGGGGTGTTGTAGAACCCCAAACCACAGACACAACCATCATCCCAGGTTCAAAGTAAAAAGTTTATTTGCACAAATACCTTACAAAAGGTTTTGAAAGTAGCAAAAACACAGTCTCCTTTTTCTACCTCTGTCCAGTCCTCATGGTGAGCTTTGTCCTTCTTTCAACTGACTCTAGCTCCCTTGGATGAGGTTGATTGGTTTCTTTTATCTTAGACCTGTGAGTGTTTCTGGTGCTTGAGCATAGCCCATTGGAGGTACTTCCATGTCAAATGGAAATCCCACAAAGTAGGGATGATGGATCCTTGCAGCACCCCCTGGTGGCACCCACGGAATTAGACAAGGCTTCTATATTTCTATATGGGACTTCAGTTCCCAGCATGTCTCTCAGGTGTCCATACAGTTTGCGTTGCCCAGGGAGGCTGCCACCTAGTGTGTCTATGTAGCCCTATCAGGTTTTCTTCCACTGTCCTTCTACCACACTGGTCTCCTGGCCGGCTCCTGTTCCTCAGTCCAACCCTACTGGCATGCCATTGTATCCACTGCTGCACTGGAATCTTTTTCCTATCTCCTGGCTGAGGTAGGGCAATCTTTGCCTACCTTCTTGTGCCTCTGATGGGCTTGCCTTCTGTAAAGTTATGGAATATTGCACCATCCTGGCCTGCCCATGCACGCCGTCCATAAAAGTCATTTCCATATTAAAAGGACAACATTTTATCTAGAGAGCATCAGGGATACACAGCTGGCAAATTATTACCAGAGGCAAAGGCACCATCAGGGCAGCACAAGTTAGGAGAAAGTTCTACCAAAGATGCTACAAATAAATTAATTATGCACAATTATTTTAACACATATCTAAAGATAAATAATTTAAAGGGAATGAAAACAGCAGAACATAGTGTAAACAATGAATTACAGCCATTTTGAGTTATCCACATATGGGTTTATTTGTTTTTCAATACTATGTTGTGTTCTTGTTTATAGCATGTCACCTTGATGTTGTTCATCTTCTTCTTCCTCTTTTTCTTTTCACACTTCTCGTGGGGCGATGTTTTATAGGTTTTAGTTTGACTTTTATGACCAGATACTTTTCCTGACACCAACCCTTCCCATTTATCCAGGCTTGTGAGCGGCTCCAAAATGGAGGTTTGGTTTACTTTAGGTCACCTATGGGTCTGAATGCTGTTTTTCAAAGAAAATCTTAGCTATCCGTTAGCTTTGTATTTTCTTAGGACAAAATAGTAATGTCTGGAACCCGTTTATACTGCTAATTTCTAATCAAAGTAAAGGTGATTTGCATAAAACTTCTAAAGTGATATTCTAAACAGAATACTTAAACTGGAATAAAATAGTAATGATTTCTATTTACTTTTAGAATTAATCTGAAAACTGTCATTATTTTAAGTTTATTAATATTTGATATATTATGTAGACATATTTCCTTAAACAAAATGCAATGGTGATGGACAGGTTGACAGACAAGATTAGATAGGAGTCCCCATGGACTATGATGTTTGCTGTTGACATTGTGATCTGTAGTGATAGTAGGGTTCAGGTTGAGGAGACCCTGGAGAGGTGGAGATTTGCTCTGGAGAGGAGAGGAATGAAGGTCAGTAGGAACAAGACAGAATACATGTGTGTAAATGAGAGGGAGGTCAGTGGAATGGTGAGGATGCAGGGAGTACAGTTGGTGAAGGTGGATGAGTTTAAATACTTGGGGTCAACAGTACAGAGTAATGGGTATTGTGGAAGAGAGGTGAAAAAGAGAGTGCAGGCAGGGTGGAATGGGTGGAAAAGAGTGTCAGGAGTAATTT
The DNA here is from genome assembly GCF_016835505.1 of Polypterus senegalus. NCBI lineage: Eukaryota > Metazoa > Chordata > Cladistia > Polypteriformes > Polypteridae > Polypterus > Polypterus senegalus. The sequence goes on from NC_053158.1 coordinate 98,978,446, forward strand.
GACAGCAAGAGTGAAAGGGAAGGTCTACAAGACGGTAGTGAGAGCAGTTATGTTGTATGGGTTGGAGATGGTGGCACTGACCAGAAAGCAGGAGACAGAGCTGGAGGTAGCAGAGTTAAAGATGCTAAGATTTACATTGGATGTGATGAGGATGGACAGGATTAGAAATGAATACATTAGAGGGTCAGCTCAGGTTGGACAGTTGGGAGACAAAGTCATAGATGTGAGATTGTGTTGATTTGGACATGTGCAGAGGAGAGATGCTGTGTATATTGGGAGAAGGATGCTAAGCATAGAGCTGCCAGGGAAGAGGAAAAGAGAAAGGCCTAAGCAAAGGTTTATGGATGTGGTGAGAGAGGACATGCAGGTGATGGGTGTAACAGAGCAAGATGAAAGATACAGAAAGATACAGAAAAAGATGATCCACTGTGGCGACCCCTAATGGGAGCAGCCGAAAGAAGAGGATTTCCTTAAACAAAATCATTTTCACATTTAATCTACATTTTGATAAACTGGAAGTTACTATAAACATGAGGACACCGTAAACTGGTGTCTGTTGGGCCCAGGTTCAAAGAAAAAGTAGTAGAATAGACTGCACCGCTGGCAATTTCTTGAATAAAATTATCTAAGTAATTAATTCATTTCTCTAGTAGTTTATTTGAAGTATATCAACAGGCAAGGAACAACTATATTTCTGGCATATGCAATACTGCTTTGTAATATATAATGTCTTTATATATAATATGCTACCGTGGCTGTTCATTTGTCTGTCCAGGATTTTAAATCACCTGTAGCTCTCAAACTGCTTGACCGATTGACCTGAAATTTGCTACACATATACTACATGATGTCTACTGTCTACTTCCTGGGTGATGATTGACCTCCAAGGTTATTCCTCTTTTTATTTTTATATTATTGTAGAATCAACTCTCGGCAGCATGCAGTATAAGGCGGCCATGTGGCGTATGCATACGGGCACCTTTCTCATCCCTGCCAACTTCGCTTTGACTATTTCCCTACCTCTTCATATCTTAAATCATTCTTAAGGCAGACTGAAGACTTAAGTGCCTGCTTAAGTGAAAAAATAAAGAAAACGTACTAAGTAATTGTAACACAAACAGACTTAATCAGTTTAAATGCGAAAAGATGCTGACGGAAGAAGAGAAGAAGCGGGCCGCTAGGGTGGCGAAAAGAAGAGCTGCTCAGGAAGTGGCAAGCGCATCAACATCTATAGAAACGAATGATAAATGTACTGAGAAAGAAAGAGTATGAAACTTAGGAATGCTCAAGTCAAGTGGATTTACTGCCATTACTGGTATATTATAATATATCTAAATTTCAATTGTATCTTGGCATACACTCAAGCATTATTATTTCAAGATGGTGGTGTATATTATTGGGCATCTAGCCTATTGGATCCACAAAGCAAACAGTTTAAAGTTAGGTGAGGGACAGTAGTAATTGTGTAAGTGCCAGGATCTTTATGCTCCAGCACTGATTTCCATCTCTTATTTCTGGCTTTGTTCACTAATCACCTCTTGTTTTTGACTTATGCCAGTGCCCCTAAGATTATTTATATCCTGCTCGTTTTCCCTGCTGATTCAGCAGAGATCGTATATTTTTGAATATTTCCAGAGAAATGTTTGCTTTTGGCACCACCTTTAAAAACAGTCACATCATTTCTTCCGGCTCAGCATCATAATAAAGGAAGTCTAATCAGCCATTATGTGCTCTTGATGTAACAAAAATAAAGACGCATAACTCCCTGCTGATTTGTGGCAATGCTTCTTAGTAGAGGCAGACTAAATGGTACAATAACATGTCTCTAAATAAAACATTACAGTGTTATCTGAGGTGATTTTATGGCTGTTCTTTAAATGTCAAGGAAAATTGATAAAAGTTGCTTTTCTAGGTCAACTTAAACTAAAAAAAAATTCAAAGCTCACTTAGGTCAGTGACATTTTCTTCAATAACACAAGAACAATGGAAATACTACCTTGGTAAACAACACTCTGAACTGGTCAGATTTACTCATTATCTCATATTACTGCTCATTGTTCCTTAACTACTGAAATATTAGTTTTGAGGATGCAAACTATGCGTTTTTATACTGTACAGCACAATTTTCTTTTCTAGTTTAAAGGAAAATGAGCTTTCACACACAGTATCCAATCGCTTGTTGTTGTCAGCAATGTGATTACTTTTTAAAGGGAAATGCTTTATTACATATATAAAAATAACAGAACACTTACATTTATCAGTAATGCAACACCAGGCTTCTATTTGCTAGTCTTGAACTGCTTCAAAAGCCCAAGATCTGTTTATGACAAATGAGATAGACATCAGAAGGATCAGAAATGAATTAATAAAAACAGGCATAGAGTTAAAAGAAGGACAAATCACAGTTGTCTAATATAGTGCCACCTCAAAGTCAACAGATGGCATAAGAAGTGAAAAATCCATGACCCAGTTAAATTATTTACCAAACTACTTTTGGTATGAGTTTTGTTTGTCCATACCCATAGGCACATAGAAATACAGAATTGTGTGGGATAATTGGTATTGGATTTTAAACCACAAGGCTGCCAGTTTGATTCAAGCATCTGCTTCACTGTGAATCCCTGGGCAACTGTAGCAACTGCCTGTGAGCATATACATTTAAAACATTCTTAAACCCACTTAATACAAATTAAAATTACTGGGGTCCAGGGATTATCTCAGCAGAACTCGAGGCAAAGCAAGAAACAAAATTGGACAGGGCAGCAGTCTATCACAGGGCCACATAACACAATTATAAGTTATCTTCCCACAGTCTGCTCACTGCATTAAAGCTCCTTGACGTACCACCTACCCAAAATAAACTCCCTGCTTTATACACAAACACTTGTGTGTTTAGAAACTAGGACTAGCCCTAAGAGGTATGTTGTATTGCATACATATTCAAGCAAATACACACCCACACCCCCGCACACACACACATACACACCATGACAATTTTTTCATAATCATTAATGAAACCAGGAAAAGCAGCTAAAGAGCAGCCATAATTAATTAAAAACATTACAAATAGACATGCAAATTGTCCATTCATTTTAGTAAGTATGGTAGGATCGCATTCAGATTAGTAACACACAGAGACATATTTCATGAATTATGTTGCTTTATGCAGGTGATCCAGTGAACCATGTTGGTCTGCAAGCTCCTCACTCTTTATTCTCTGTCTCTGTGTTTTAGTTCTATTGGGAAGATGAACTTCTGCCTTATTTGTAATAACCATAGAAGATGTGGGATCCCCTTTAAATTATTACCATTGGGGTGTAAGCCTCCAATGGTGATCTTTCACTGGAAAGGAAAGAGAAACATCAATAAGATGTCTTACTGTCCCTGTGACCTCTTTTATGTTCCTTGTGATTGCATACAACTGTCTTTTAAACTTTATTTCTTTTGCAAGTAGTTGATCTCAGAAACACATTTGGATCTTGCGTTTCAGTATATTCTCTGCATTACTTTTTCCTGAGAATTGTTTTTCTATAACACACTTTGATTGACAACCTCAAAGAGCTTATGAAGTTTTTTAAATATCACGTGATGCAGCTTCAAAGGGACATGTGTCTTAGTAACAGATTTCACAAAATTACAGCTCAATTAAAAACAAAATGCCTGACGGTAAACAATTTTACATGTTTAATGATATTAAAATGCAACCAGTACTAAAAACAAATAATAGAAATGGAATATCCAAGTATGAAAGCCACAAAGTGAGCAGGAAACATCTCAAAATGAGTAAAAACAGACAAGAAAATAATCCCAAAACAAACCAGATTATAATAATGCCCCAGTTACCAACTCCATGAAACCAATGTCACATTATGAAACTTCTAGTTGTATCTTATGTCACATTTGCTGACCACAGTTGCTGCTCTCATAGCTGTCCGTGTCATATTCGCGTGCCGACATTCCAGCACAGCCGGGTTTACCCCATTTCTGACAGCCAATAATGTGCCACCTTCTGTGAATAGTCTTGGAATAGAGAAAATAAGACAGAATATCTGCTAGATGTTATTTTTAGCAGACCAGGAGAAGGGCATGGTTCAAAAAAAATTCCATTGATGCTTTTCACATCACTTGCCAGCATCCATGATGGTATGAGGGTGCATTAGTGCACACGGCATGGGTAGCTTGCACATTTGGGAAGGCTAAATTAATGCTGAACAATATATACACTGTAAAAAAATAAAAAGTAAAATTTAAGGTAAAAAACTGGCAGCTGGGGTCACCAGGATTTTACCGTAAAAAATAAGGTAATAATATTTTTTGGTCTACGGTACACTTTAAAAAATAATGTTAAATTTACGGTAAAATACTGGCAGCTGGGTTGGCAAAATTTTGCTGTAACAAATAAGGTGACAATATTTTTAGGTTTACAATATAATTTTGGAGTAAAAGCTATTTGGTCTTTGCAACAAACTCCAACAGAAGGGAATGTTTAACCATAACCAAAAATTCATGTTGTGTAAAAAATATGACAATCAATAAACAATATGTACTGACAGGGTCAAACGCCAGTACATTGCTTGCATCAGTTAGTTAACAACAACCAATAGCAAGCATGTGCCATTTAATTACGCACATTGAAAACAATTTAATATGTAAGGAAGTTTTGCCACTTGCCTGGTAGTGAAGTAAAGTTTTCTCTTTTGTGGTGTATGGTGTCCTACTTATCAAATACAACCCACCATAAATCAGCTTCCATAACCTCAAAAAACCTTCAGCACGTGGGGAAAAATAAGTCTGCTAACTTAGGTGAAGTTTTTTTCCCTACTATTCAAAGGTATGCGGTTCACCAGGAACAATATTGTAAAAAGGAGCGTGTCCTTATGCAAATATCGTAGCCGGTTTTACTTTAACAGTGATTTACTGTTTTACATTTTACGGTTGTATACCTTCGTTATTTAACAGTTTTACACTGTAAAATTAACAGATTTTTTTAGTATAACTGTAATGCATCAATAAACGGTATTTACCATATTTTGAAGGTAGAAAAATGTTGATTTTACAGAACTTGGCTGTAAAAAATAATCAAATGTATTTTTTAAGATATAAAGGTAATTTTCAGTAGAACATAAGGTAACTTTCCTTTTTTTCAGAAAAGGTCTTTTACCTTCACCATTTACAGTATTTGTACCGTTAAATTTACTGACATTTTTTACAGTGTACAGGTTATGCTGCCATCCAGGCAATGTCTCTTTCCTTGCTTATTTCAGTAAGACAATGCCAAACTGCATCCTGTATGTATTACAACAGCATGGCTCTGTAAAGAATCCAGGTGCTAAAGTGACTGCCTGAAGTCCACACCTGTCACCAATTTAAACATCTGACACAATATGAAACGAAAAATATATCAAAATAGACCCCAAACTGCTGAGTAGCTGAAGGCCTATATCAGGCAAGAATGGGACAACATTTCTCTTTCAGAACTCCAGTAATTGGTCTCCTCGGTTCTCAAACATTTATAGAGTGTGATTAAAAGAAGAAGTGATGCAACACAGTGGTAAACATGTCCCTGTCCCAACTTTATTGAAATATGTTGCTGGCTTCAATTTCAAAATTAACATATATTTTTCAAAACACAATACAATTTCTCGGTTTTAACATTTGATACAGAGGTGTGCAAAAGTATTCAATCCCCTTGAAAGTCATCATAATTTTCTGCATGACAAATGATTTGTACACATATTGATCCATTCAGTAGCCTATTTTAAATGTAAACCCTTATGCTGCAACAATACATTTCCAAAGTCAAAATAAACCGACTGAAGAAGAAAATCTCAAAGGTTAGTGTTTGCATAATTATTGAAGCCCTACACATTAATACTTTGTCAAGAACCCTTTTTCTGCAATAACAGACTTAATCTTTCAGGGGTAATTATGTAGCAGTTTTGCACATTGTTTAGAATTGATTCTTCCCCATCCTCCATCCATCCATCCATCCTCTTCCGCTTATACGTGATCGGGTTGTGGGGGCAGCAGCTTGAGCAGAGATGCCCAGACTTCCTTCTCCTCGGCCACTTCTTCTAGCTCTTCCAGGGGAATCCCGAGGCGTTCCCAAGCCAGCCGGGAGATATAGTCCCTCTAGCATGTCCTGGGTCTTCCCCGGGACCTCCTCCTGGTTGCACGTGCCCGGGACACCTCACCAGGGAGGCGTCCAGGATGCATCCTGATCAGATGCCCGAGCCACCTCATCTGACTCCTCTCAATGCGGAGGAGCAGCGGCTCTACTCTGAGCCCCTCCAGGATGACTGAGCTTCTCATCTTATCTTTAAGGGAAAGCCCAGACATGCTGCGGAGGACACTCATTTCAGCCGCTTGTATTTGCAATCTTTTTCTTTCGATCACTACCAATAGCTCATGACCATAGGTGAGGGTAGGAACGTAGATCGACTGGTAAATTGAGAGCTCTGCCTTACGGCACAGCTCCTTTTTCACCACGACAAACCGATGCAGAGCCTGCATCACTGCGGACGCCACACTGATCCGCCTGACGATCTCACGCTCCATTCTTCTCTCACTCATGAACAAGACCCCAAGATACTTGAACTCCTTCACTTGGGGCAGGATCTCTTGGCAGAATTTATAGAAATCCTCTAGTTTGGCGGGATGTCTGCTTGGACAGCAGTTTTCAAATAGTGCCATAGATTCACAAAATTGTTAAGATCAGGGCTTCGACTTGGCCATTCCAAAATATTCACCTTTCTTTTTCTGAGCGATTCCAGTGTCGCTTTTGCCCTATGCTTAGGGTCATTGTCATGTTCAAAGATGAATCTTCCCAAAGTATGTTGTCTTTGTGCTATATTAAGTTAGATATAGGGTTTACATAATTTGCAAATCATCACATTCAGTTTTAATTTATAATTTACTGTACACAGTTTGTTTTCACCTTGGTATTCAATCTTTTATTGTTTGAATCCATATAAGGGCTCTGTGATCGGTAGGGAGACAAAAGAAACTCCACATTAACACTTAATACAACCGCTAATACAAAATTTATTGTATCCTAGTTATAGGCATGCGGCTTCTGTCAAACTGTCAATCACAATGATTAATGACCTTTAAGCCCCGCCCCTATGATGTCATACTACTGCTGACTATCCTGCACTACTTTTCCCATTTGTCTCTCCTGGTCCTTCCCTTCTCCAGTAGGCAAGGTCCCTGGTTGTCTGTATAAGTATTCAGGCAATCGTTAAAAATATGCAAAAGGTGTATGTTCTGATTGTGATATAAGTATTGGTGAAATTTTCATGGCTTCCAAAGGAAGACTGTGGAAGATACAATACATTGCAGTCAAACTGGCACAATTCAGTATCAAGTTGTACATGCCGTGTGAAGCAAGCTCTGGATATATCTGAAATTTGCCAATTTTCCACACTGCCTATGTGCATTGGTGACTGTTTCAAAACTTATTACAGCATGTATACTAAATCTGCACCAGTACAGAAGTGGACAGGAGTGACCTACTTTTCTACTACATATGAAAACATTTTTTGTTTAAAAAAAATTCAATGCTTTTGGCTCCTTTTTTACAGATGTAAACATAATGCTAAGGAGTCTGCACAAAAAATAAATAAACAAATAAATATAAACAGAGGTGTTAAAACTCTTAACAGAAAGCAATTGATGGAATGAAATTAGATGCCTTTCTTCACCTTATTTTTCACTCCTACAGCACTTCTTAAAATTCCCATGATAAATTAGTATTGTAGGAGGCTGCAACATTATATAGTTATAGAGAACCCAATTTTAGTGAGATTTCATCAGTATCAGTATTTAAATCAAGACTAAACACTCATTATTTTAGCATAATATAAGACTGTTACAGCTAACACAAATGCTCTCCATATTGCTTTTTAATCATTTTACCTGTAGCATTTTGCTTGGCAGTTAACATTTTTTTCTCATCTTTGCATCTTGCAATGGAATTTGATGTTCCTTGGAGTGACATCAGCGATGAACCCTTTTTCAGAACCTCATGGTATTCTATAGATCTCAGTCAATTTCTGGGTCATGATCTCATACAGAGTAGTGCTGATTTAGGGCTGTGGAATCTGGGATTAGTTATGGCTAAGTCTTTTATTTGGATATAATGATAAAAATATTTAAAAGATTACATTTAGACTAAAGTTGTTTAAAATATGCATGTGACATATATTGAATACTGCAAATTACAGGGAGGAAGAAAATTTGTTGTTGACTTGTAAAAGTGGAATTGACAGTAATACCAAATTATTTACATGTTCAGAAACAACAGATGCTTGTTTCTTTTAGGCAGTACCCACTTGGTAAGAGGTCGCCATGGGCAGATGAACCATTAAGATGTTGCAGACCTATAAAAGTGTGAGAGGCAGTAACAGAGATCTTTCATCAGGACACAAATTTCCATCCCAAAAATAAACAAATTCTGGAAGCACAAAACACACATGTAATAGTTAAATGAAAATAGGGAGAAAAACAAGGGAAGCAACATATAATATGATATATCATTCTTGAACCCACTAATTCCTATTAGAGCAATAGTCTTGATGAGGGGCAAAGCATACCCTGGCAGTAGTGGGCATAAGACAAGAAACATCCCTGGAAAGGATGCTGATTATTCACAGGGCTCATTTACAAACAAATGCAAACTCACACTCACAGAGGGTATATTTAAAATTTCCAGGTAACCTAACTAGCACACCTTTGAATATTTGTGATGACATGCAGACATGGGGAGAAAATGCAAACTCAACACAGATGATGACCGAGTGGGGGATTCAAACCTCTTACCTTGCATCCATAAAGCAGCAGCACTAATGTCAATGACAGATTGCCTCCAGGAACAGTTAATGGTGAGGAAAAATCTAAAGGGCCCTAATGCTAACCTGTAAAAAGATATAAGAAATGAAAGTTTTTTGGTCAAATACACAAAGATTTTCTTCACAAACCTGTCATGAGCTGATGGAATAACTTATCCTGAAGAACTATAATTAGCAGCAAGGACTGATAAATGAAGGTATATGAAGACAAATGATGATAGCCATTACCAAGAAAGAAAGGCTAACATTAAGATCTTAACAGCTAAGTCCAATTTACAAAGCAATAAGTAAAAACAATAAGTCCTGACTACATGAAGATCATTTTTCCTTTTGAACTAATAGAGATATTTATTGAAACTTTTTTTAAATATCTTAAAGTCGATGCTGTGTTGCCACAATGCTATGTTGATGTCACATGCAATGCCATTATCAATCATGTGACCAGCAACAAGGCCTATTTCTAAATGAAAACCATCTAATGAAGGAAACAAACTAAAAATGGCACCACGACTATTTTATTGACAAAAAGATAATAATAACAGCAATACTAAAAAAATAACATGCTATATTTTTTCCTAAAAGCTAAAAACTCAGCATCATAACATCATCTTACTGTTTGATTGCAAAGCTCACATGAAAACACAAAAATTGCTGGGGGGATGGGACAGCAGGCTGCTTGCAGCTTGTGCTTATCGACACATTTACAACACAAAAGACACTGAAGGAGAGATGCGAACAGATTTAAGGTGGGCCGGGTTTCTGAGTTTTTTCATGGGCTTTGGTAATTCTAGTGTTAAGGGTGTTCTCTGGGGTCATGGTGTGCATGTCAAGGAGCATAAAGGTAGGTCCATACACTTCCTGGTAATTGAAAATTGCGTTGTGTTTTGCTTTTTAGCCAGCTTCCAGTGTAGCAGGGTGAGTGAAAAGGAAGGCCGAGTCCCAAAATAGTTGAGGTGCCAAATGGGCAAACCCCACTTAATATAAACAGCAAAGGTCAAAAACGAAAAACATGCACTTAACAGTGCTACAATAACTTCTGACCTGATGGCATGTAAGCCACTCTGGTGGCGTTATTAAAGACATTTTGTCTGGAGCTGTTCCTGCTAGTTGCACCGTCAGTTCCAAATGAAACGCCATCTTGCACAAAGGACGGACTTGACGGACTGGGGCTTCTCCGGCTCTGTTGCCCACAAGGGGCAGTTTCTCAATGCTGTGAGGGAAAAAGAAAACAAGAATGCTAGATCTCTAAATATCCCATCCATTAAAACGGCATAGATACTGTTAAGGAAAGCTCACCGGCTACTTATTTATTCATTTTCTTTTTGTGATTTTCTGGTGTTTCTTCTTTTCTATCTGTTTTATTTTCATAATATATATAATGTATAGGCATCAGTTTGGCTTCCTAGATATAATTTGGGTTCACAGACAACTTGAGACATCCTGCATCTTCTATAGTATGCTATTATTGGGAGAAATTGTTGAGAATTAATTCTTTGGCGCTTCTTAGTTCTTCATTGAAGAATTCAGATTTAGAACTTGTTAAAAAAAATGGGTGGATTTCACATCTTATTATTCCTAGAAAAAAGAGTCCCCCATTCTGGTCTCATAAGTGATGTACAGTATTCTTTATAAGAAAGTTATGCTTTTGCTCTCTCACATCATATGTTAGGTTAAATACACTTTATTATCCATGAGAAATTTGTTTGCAGCTAAACAGAAGACATTGTTACACAGATCCAATAGATAAACAAAGACATAGTATTTGACAACCAGTGCTATTTCATAAAACAAACACTCAAGATTAGTACAAAAGAACAATGATTACATTCAACAGAACACAAAACAGTTATACAGAATTTAACATTTAGCAACATCCCTACAAGTAACAGAATTTAAAATGCTTATAGCTCTAGGAATAAAAGAGTTCTTTAACCTGTTGCTCTTTTCCTTCGGAAACCTAAATTTGAGCCCTGGTGGTAATGACTGGAATTTAGAGAAAAGAGGATGACTACTGTTGGACAGAATTGAGTTGAATTTCTTTCTAACCTGTTTGTAATACGTTTCAGTAATAGAGGTCTGTTGTGAACCATTACGTTTACTGGTCATTTTTATAATGCTGCTAAAATGGTTTATATTCTTATTGCTGAGGTTGCCAAGCCAACAGATATATGCAAATGTAACAAAGCGTTCAATAAAGGACTTTTAAAAAGTGTCATTATGGTTTTGTCCATTTTAAAACAGATGAGTTTCCTAAGAAAGAAAGGCTGTCACTGTCCCTTTTTACAGATTTGCTCAATATTAACATCAAAGTTTGTTTTGTTATCAATGATTGGTCCCAAATATTTGTATTGCTCCACTGTTTCCTTTTTAATTAAAGTTGAGACAGTGAATGGTGGGGAGCACCTGAAATCTACAACCATATCTTTTGTTTTAGAAGTATTAAATTGTATGTAGGAATGATCACACCATTAACAAACTCATCAGCAATAGGTCCATGACTGTCTTCCTTATCTTGTAAATAGACTTGTAATGACAGAGTCATCTTCAAATTTTAAGTTATGTCTGTCCTTGTGTAACCTCCTGCAGTCATTTGTACATTAAATAAACAAATGAGGAGATAGCCAGCACCCTTGCAGAGTACCAACAGATGTAATTGGGCTATTAGAGAAACATCCATTAACGCTCTTTGTGTTTTGTTTGTTAAAAAAGTCCAGATTTCACACCACCAAGTTAGGGTCCAAACAGAATTGATCCATCAGTTTGTCAACTAAAATGTGGAGCTGGATCGTGTTAAAATCTGAATAAAATTTCATAAAAACCAATCTTGTGTGGTTTTTTGATCCCTCAACATGCTCATACAGTGAATTTAGTAAAGTGTTGCTGTGGCATCCTGCACATCCCTCTTTGTTCTGTATGCAGGTTGGTAAGTGTTCAGATGAGTCACAGTTTTTTTTTAAGTGGTTGTCCCTTAATTAACTTCTCAGTGGATTTCATGCTACAAGAAGTTAATGCCACTGGTGTAAAGTCACTTAATGCTTTGTGTTGTACAATTTTTGCTAATGGAATGACAATTGCCTGCTTCCATAAGCTGGGTGCTTGCTACTGCGTCCTTTGCCTGCTTTATGTAATGTTTCTCCTCCATCTATAATTCTTTTTGTTGGGTTAATGCTTCATGATGAAATGCCCTATTTTTTTGGATTATCAATTCTTTTAGATCTCTGGTAAACCATGGCTTGTTGTTAGGGTATATTTCAGCTAATTTCATGGGTATTATGGCATCCTCACAGAATCTGTCAGTCTGTTAGTTCATCAATGTGAGCACAGGATTTTTTAAACACTGACCAGTCAGTGCATGCAACACAGCCATGAAGACACTAAACAGAGTCCTTGTCCCAGACTTTAATTTGTTTGCTTGCTGGCTTTTCTCTCTTAAAAAGATGTTTAAAGATTGGACACAGTAATGATCCGATGAACTCAGCGGCAGTTTTGTACTCCATTCATAAGCACCTTTGATGTTCCCGTAGCATTGATCAAGCACTCATTTGTGACAAGTTGGGCTAGGGACAAATTGGTAAATAGAATGGTGTTTTGTTTTTACAGTGCACAGGGGTTCAAGTCTCGCAAAATAAAATTGGGAGAATCGTGAAACAGCAATTCAAGCCTCTGTATCACTCTGGAAATTGTATTAACGGCCTTGATTGTCAATGTCAGGTGAATATACACGATTGTGATGAAACTGGGCACATAAACGGGGCACAGTGAAACAGACAGAAGTTCTGCATCTTTTGTGCACTATTTTTCACTAACCATCACTGTTTTACATCATTGTTTATTTATATTGTTTATTTAACTGGTGCACCAAATCCATTTATCATCATGTGGTTATCTGATGCATTTCCATTTAGCTAGGTTTCTCTAAATGCAATAATGCATGCATAGGAAGTGACATCAAAGGGGCGGGAACCTGAAGGGTCTTCATCCATAGCCTCGCACCCAGAAGTGACGTACAAGGGGCCGGAACCAGGAATGACATCATCTGGGCCAGGTGGAATTTCACCCGAACGATCTACAGAAAAGTGCAAAAAAGAGTCAGTGCACTCTGCTACCTTCCAGTCTGGCTTGAAATTACTCTCACTCAAGCCCTTTAACTGCCTCCCATGTGCACGTGTGTGACAATATATATATATATATATATATACAGTATATATATATATTGTGGAAGACTGCCGGCTTCGAGGCGGTCCGCACCCCAGGCCGACAGGAGGAGCTCTCCCGACAGCGGGATCGTGCCCCGAGGTCCAGCAGGGCCTTATGGACTCTGTGGTGTTTATACACAGCCCTGCTGGATACCTTGGGCGCCACCAGGAGTCGCTGTGGGGGACTTATGGGCTCTGTTGTGCCTTATGACCCGGGAGTACGCCACGGTCACGTGACAGGAAGGTATGGCGTGCTCCGGGTTGAAGTAATAGACTGATTGCCCTGACCCGGAAGGAATAATAGACTGCTGGGACAGGAACACCTCCGGGTCGGGGCCTATAAAAGGACGGTGCCTCAGTCCAGACACTGAGCTGTGCTGGGTGGGAGAGGAGCAAAGTGTCTGGGCGAGGAGGAGAGGTTATTGTGTTGATTATTAGTGGAAAGAGATTTGTGAGGAGTGTGGTAGGTGCTTGGTGCACTGGAAAATAATAAAAAGCTCGTGGACTATTACCTGGTGTCTGGAGTGATCGCTGAGGGTTCAAGGGTGCACTACTGCCCCCTACTTTCACACTGGCGTAGTCGGCAGGATTCTCTGGCCGTCTGTTGGCAGAGGACCTGCATAAAAAACAAATTTCGTGTGGGCAGACAACCCTCGGTCGATTCCCCATTTTACACGGAGGTGCACAACACCACCCGCTGCCAAGGAAGCGGCAACAGTGCGTGCTATCCCGCTCTACAGGGCCATGGGAAAGAAAACGGGAAAAAAGAAGGTCAGTCCCAGCCGCCTGCAGGGCATGACGGACGCCGCGATGTCCTGGACCCTCCTGACCGGGAGCGAGGAAGACAAAGCACTGATACGGGCCAAACAAGCCCGGGCGCGGGACCCGGACACGGACAAATCCCGAGCGCAGCGTACTCCTTAGACGGTCCGGGGGTGCCGCATTCCGTTACGGAGGCGGCTGCAGGTAAACCGCCCGACGTCCCGTCTTTGTTTTTATCATGTTTTGCAGACGCCCGCCGAGAAACTTGCAGCGGTGCCGCAACTGACTACCTCGTGCTTCGGCAAAATGGCCGCGGCTCCCAGAAGACAAGCCGTGACGCAAGACGGCTAGAGACAGCCGCAGTCGGCGACAACAGACTGGTCAACCGCGGTGGATGTCGGGACGGTGGAGGAAACCCGGAGTCCGCCGACGAGGCCGGTCATCCCCTAACGGGTCCAAGCCTCCTGGAAAGGGAGGGGAAGGCGGGCGAAGCGCCGCCGAAACAAAAAGCCTCCGACAAAGAGGGACGGCTTGTGGCTGACGGGTCTGCCGCGAAAGAAAAGGCAGATCTCAGCCGGCTTGTGGTAGCCAGCCGTCCCTCTGAGGACTCCAACTCCCAGGGGCCTTTGCGCGACCCAGCGGAACACGTGCCTGGGGGCGACGTGCTCATTGGTTCCCGGCCGGACGGTAAGCACAACGCGGAAGCGAAAATGCAGCCGGCCGTAGTAACTAACTGTTTGGACTTACGGGGTCTCGAAATACCTCGAGCCCCTGCACCGTTCTTGCAGGGTGTCAAGACCTAAAAGAACGAGTGGAGGAACTAGGAGCGACGGCAGCAGCACCTGTAAAGGCGCTGAAGGATTTTGTGCAGCGGCTGCGCCGGGAAGCTCGGAGATGATCGATGCGGAGTACAGGTGAGTCCCTCCCGTGTCGTAGAGAATAAGGGGACACAGTGCGATCGGGCACCGCGGAGAATGAGTAGCGCGTGTCAAAGCACTGTGTACCCGACAAGAGACTGGGGCACGATGACTGAATGGTCAGGGACTGGAGCAAACAGCCCGGGGCATGCGCGTGGCGTGGCTTTCCGGGGCAGTACGGCTTACCAGGACCCGACCGGTCTTAAGTGCGGGGTAGCGTCGGTGGTAGGAGTGCCGGGGATCGCCGCTCGTGCCGGTGCAGCTGAATAGTGCTGTTCATCGGTGCGGGACGGTGCAAATGACGCCGACTCCCAGTAAGCGGAAGGTAACGGGTGTGCAGACAGCACAGAGGCTCTCCTCTTCCCATGGAGGGCCTCAGGCTGAGCGCAAGCCCCACATTAAGCGGGAGATCCCCAAAAGGAATGGTGGGTCTCCCAACAGGATGGAAGGAAGGCTTGAGGGCCGCCAGGCGGCCATGATGACTTCCCTGGCAGGTGAAGGGGCGGAGACGACGCTGACGGAGTTCCCGAGATGTTTTGGTCCCGCAGAGGGGAACAGCCAGGAGGACTCCGTCGGTGCTATAATTGCCGGCGACCGGGCCACGAGAGGCGCTATTGTCCCCGGGGAGACAGGAAGTACACCGTCCCTCCAAGGTTCGCTCGAGGACAGGGACAACGCATTCAAGGCCCGGATGACGCGTCCTCCTGGAGGAGGACGTCCCTCTCGGGGCCGGACGCTCCGCCCCAGAAGTCGTCACTAAGGGGGGGGAACTGTGGAAGACTGCCGGCTTCCGAGGCCGGTCCGCACCCCCAGGCCGACAGGAGGAGCTCTCCCGACAGCGGGATCGTGCCCCGAGGTCCAGCAGGGCCTTATGGACTCTGTGGTGTTTATACACAGCCCTGCTGGATACCTTGGCGCCACCAGGAGTCGCTGTGGGGGACTTATGGGCTCTGTTGTGCCTTATGACCGGGAGTACGCCACGGTCACGTGACAGGAAGGTATGGCGTGCTCCCGGGTTGAAGTAATAGACTGATTGCCCTGACCCGGAAGGAATAATAGACTGCTGGGACAGGAACACCTCCGGGTCGGGGCCTATAAAAGGACGGTGCCTCAGTCCAGACACTGAGCTGTGCTGGGTGGGAGAGGAGCAAAGTGTCTGGGCGAGGAGGAGAGGTTATTGTGTTGATTATTAGTGGAAAGAGATTTGTGAGGAGTGTGGTAGGTGCTTGGTGCACTGGAAAATAATAAAAGCTCGTGGACTATTACCTGGTGTCTGGAGTGATCGCTGAGGGTTCAAGGGTGCACTACTGCCCCCTACTTTCACAATATATATATATATATATATATATATATATATATATATATATATATATATATATAAAGGAAAAATGTATCAAAAGATTTAACAAAACATGGAGTGAGACAATCCTGCTGCTGGTTGCTATAAGCGCTGTGCCCATATATCACAGAAGCAATCTTAACTCATTTTGCAAATGATATTCTAACATTGTGCAGGAAATGTTAGTCAATATACTTGCAGAGCTAAGTTTATGTTTCAATAAAATTGACCACTGTGTATACATGATTAATGTCTTCGTAAACAGATTTTGTGCTGAGTCCCGTATTTCATAGTGTTGTCCTTTTTACATGGTGGGTGTGTGTCTATGTAAATATGCTCCTTTGGAAACAATAGGGGGAAGGATAACTCTGTGGAACCGTGGCCCTGCACGATAATTGGTTCTGCCAATTCCACCACCTGCATCCAATCAGTCGTTATTTAAATGGAAGGAGAGAAAGAAAAGGAAAAAAAAAAATCTTGTTCTACTAGATCGTCATTCCGGTACAGAAACAGGAGAAAGCACCACTTCAAATCATTCACACCTTTGTCTACCTGCCACTTTCAACACCAGCTTTGCACCGCAAAACCCCGGGGTTCTGGATGACACCATATTCCAAGGATAAACACGGTGAGACTGTTTCTTGTTGTTTGGGGAGAGGAGCAAGCCATCATTTTCATCTGTATACTTTTCGTATGACTATTTTCCCAGGTGACTTAGGTTCACAAACATTATCCATTTTCTGTTAAATCTTCTGGATTTTTATGTGCGTTTCGTACTTTATGGGTGTCTTATTGAGTTTGTGTTCAGTGTGGGGTCAAGGGAGGGTTTGTATTATATATTAACTTTGTTGTGCACTTTTTCTTTTTACTATTACTTTCTGTATAGATCTGCAACTGTTTTTAAGTCAAAGCAGAGAATAAGCTGCACTAATATGGTTTTAACCTAATTTACAACTCCATAATTACTTTTTTCAATATATTTAAAACACTATATACTGCTCCTTATATAATGTACATAACATATCTTAAAAAGATTGCAAAACTAAAATGAAATGTATTTAATGTTTCTTCTGATATAGAAACTGTTGGAGGTGTACATTTACCTAAAGGATTATTAGGAACACCATACTAATATGGTGTTTGACCCCCTTTCGCCTTCAGAACTGCCTTAATTCTACGTGGCATTGATACAACAAAGTGTATCACAAAGATTTGTGGGATGCACATCCAGGGCACGAAGCTCCCGTTCCACCACATCCCAAAGATGCTCTATTGGGTAGAGATCTGGTGACTGTGGGGGCCATTTTAGTACAGTGAACTCATTGTCATGTTCAAGAAACCAATTTGAAATGATTCGAGCTTTGTGACATGGTGCATTATCCTGCTGGAAGTAGCCATCAGAGGATGGGTACACGGTGTTCATGAAGGGATGGACATGGTCAGAAACAATGCTCAGGTAGCCTGTGGCATTTAGACGATGCCCAATTAGCACTAAGGGGCCTAAAGTATGCCAAGAAAACATCCCCCACACCATTACACCACCACCACCAGCCTGCACAGTGGTAACAAGGCATGATGGATCCATGTTCTCATTCTGTTTACGCCAAATTCTGACTCTACCATTTGAATGTCTCAACAGAAATCGAGACTCATCAGACCAGGCAACATTTTTCTAGTCTTCAACTGTCCAAATTTGGTGAGCTTGTGCAAATTGTAGCCTCTTTTTCCTATATGTAGTGGAGATGAGTGGTACCCGGTGGGGTCTTCTGCTGTTGTAGCCCATCTGCCTCAAGGTTGTGCGTGTTGTGGCTTCACAAATGCTTTGCTGCATACCTTGGTTGTAACGAGTGGTTATTTCAGTCAAAGTTGCTCTTTTATCAGCTTGAATCAGTCGGCCCATTCTCCTCTGACCTCTAGCATCAACAAGGCATTTTCGCCCACAGGACTGCCTCATACTGGATGTTTTTCCCTTTTCACACCATTCTTTGTAAACCCTAGAAATGATTGTGCGTGAAAATCCCAGTAACTGAGCAGATTGTGAAATACTCAGACTGGCCCGTCTGGCACCAACAACCATGCCACGCTCAGAATTGCTTAAATCACCTTTCTTTCCCATTCTGACATTCAGTTTGGAGTTCAGGAGATTGTCTTGACCAGGACCACACCCCTAAATGCATTGAAGCAACTGCCATGTGATTGGTTGATTAGATAATTGCATTAATGAGAAATTGAAGAGGTGTTCCTAATAATCCTTTAGGTGAGTATATATATCACCAATGCATGTATAGTAGGGTGCAGATATAGTTTAATAAAGTAGAATTGAATTCAGTTGCCATCACTACTTTTCTTCATGGATGCACAAAACATTTTACAGTACTTACAACCAAGTAACACTTGCTGATACAGTGTGGAAAGCGTGTGCCATGATAAAGTATTAAAATAACGAAGGTGTCACTGCCATCTTATTTGAACATAATGGAGCGCAGAAGACATTTTTTCCTCAAACTTACTGGATAAATGGAACTGAAGCACACATGAAAGCTCTTGAATTTTCAACATGACTTTCAGCAACGTATTTTTAATGAAATAAAAGCATGAGCCTCCTCATGTCCCACATTAATTTTTGCTTGAGGCAAAGCCATAATTAAACTGTGTGCTCTGGTGAAACTTGTTTGTCTTTTTATCAGATTTTGACATGAACATTTTTGTTCTGTTGCTTCAGCAATAAAAGTGTAATTGTATACTGTCTGTACAATCAAAGCAAAAATTAATAATTTCTGATGACAGTTGGATAATATGGTTTAGTGCAAAGTAGCCTTAGTATTTATAAATGTATACTGTAAAAGTGACATTTGGTTAATTGTGGAAGTCTAATTCTAGGTCTAAACTCACAACAACAGTAGTAAACAGTCACACAAGAACTGGTTACAAATAAAGAAGTGTGATACGCATTTACAGACAGGGAATGAGTACATTTGCTTAAGTCATTTTCTATGAGTGTTTTTGGATATTTCTAATTAAAGTTTTCTTTTGATAATATCGCACTGCTTTTGGAGTTAGCCACATCTTCTGGCACATTTTCATAAAAAAGGGAGTCTGATCAGCCACTGGATATTCTTACTGCAGCACAAATGCAGCAGCATACCATCCTTGTGTTTTTTGCAGTCTTTCTTGGAGAAGCAGTTTAAATTAATAAAATCACATGTCTAAATTAAACTACATTGCCACCTAAGGTGATATTATGGCTAGTCCTTAAAGGTCAAACAGAATTGGCAGCATTTATTTTTTCTGAGATCAGCTTAAACTAAAGAAAAAAATTGATTTAGGGCTGCCTTAGGTCACTGCCATTTTTTTCAATAACATGAGAAAAAAAGAAATTCTGCTTTTGCAAACTTTACTCTGTGTTGGACCAATTTAGTCACTATCTAATATCTATGCTTGCAATTATTTAACTACTGAAATATTTGTGTTGCAAAGGCAAACTATTGTTTTTATATAGTACAGTGGGACATAATTGTCCATGCTATAGCAATATAATCATTCACACAATGTAGCCAATTACCAACAGTATAGACAAAGTCTTAAGATTTGCTATTTCAGTCTCTCTAGAATTGAAATGCAGCTTATGTGTTTGTTTAATATAAAAGATGCTCACTCTTTTAGTGCATCAATAAGCCAAACAACTGCTAAATGACAGCTATGATTGGATTTTTCAAATACTTCTTTCATTTTTGTCAAAAAAGATATTAAACATTTCCCAAAGGATCAGAGATGAAGTGATAACAGGCACAAGGTTAAAAGGTAGACAAATCAGTCATGATCTACTAATATAGTGTCCATTCACCACAGAGGCAAAAGGTGGCAAGGAAAATGAAAAATCTGGTCCGGTTAAATTATATTTACTAAACTGCTTTGTCATTCCTTGTGGTTCTCCACATGTGTAGCCCCTTAAAGCTGGGTAATCTGGCATAATGTTGAAGGCACTTTAAATCATAAAGTTGCCAGTTCACAGTGTAATCCTGAGCAACAATAAATACTACCTGTGAGCATACAGTACATAACATTCTCAATAATGTTTAGGATTGCAGGGGGTCAGAGCCAATCCTGGCAGCACACTAGGCAAGGCAGAAAACATCACTGGACAGTTCACCAGTCCATCAAATCTCTTTATGGTAGTGCTACCTACACAATCGGAACCCTGTTCTTCATAAAGAAACATTTCCATGCTAACAGACAGCGACTAACCCTGTAAAGGTTGTTGTAACACAGAGCATTTCCAACTAATTACATTTTGTAATTAATAACTAGATTTGGAAAAGCAGCTAAGAACAGAAATGATTATTTATACATTTATAAAAATAGACTGAAAGTGTTCAGTCATTTTAACAAGTATGGAAGTACCACATTCAGGAACTGCTAAAGTTTTGGAAAGACAACTATTTATAGCTGTTGAAAAGACAAATAAAGTGTGGAGTGGCATTTCAACAACTACACCACTCTGTGTAGCTGATCCAATAAAGCATTGTGACCTCCTTTTCTTAATCCTCTGTCTCTGTTTTTCCTTTAATTCCAGAGATTTGATGACCAGGGGATATTTAATTCCAGGGACAGGTTATTTGATGATCTTATTGATGACCATACACCATAGTGTTAGAGAATTTCAAACAAGATGTTAATTGATAATCCACCTTCCATTATTATTAAAAATGAATATCCTCCCAAAGCTTCTATATCTTTTTCTGATCATCTCTATGTACATCAACAAATCTTTCTCAACACTTACACTCAATTGTAACATCTTTTATAGACAATTTCCAGTAGAAATCGAATCAGAAAGTATCAGAAATAGGATTTTGCAGCGATCTAAAGCAAAAGGTGTGGTGGTACTACCTAACTTTCAGTTCTACTCCTGGCCTGACAGTATTTTCACAATAAAATATTGGAAATTGGCACAAGTCTACAAATCTAGACCTGCTTGGTTTGCAGTGGAAAACAAATCCTGTTCTAAATGTCCTGCTCTGTGCTCGAATTGACACTAATTATAGTCAATTCACCAGCAATCCAGTTTTCCACCACTTACTAAAGGTATGAAGCCAATGTTGGACATATTTTCAGACTGAAAAGCATTTATCTGTTACTCGTATGCAAGATAGTGTTTCTGATACATCTGATTAACCAGCAGGCACCAATATTGACGCCTACTGTCTTTCAAAATTTCCCGGACATGGGGCTCTCATTCTCACAATCCTCTCTTTGTTGGGTGATGGCTGAATGCCATGTTCTTTGTTTTTTTGTTATTGTTCGGATTATTTTTTGAGAATATTGATGTATTTGCTATGCTATTCTTATTTGTTTGATTGATTTTAGGTTGTAATGTTTAGTCTTCAAATAAACTGAAAAAATCTGTCTTTTTTCAGTCTACATTGAGGTTAACTTTCCACCTTGCTACTTACAATAGAAAATGCATGTCCTCTTTTCTGATTGAAGCATGCTCTTCAATGGGGAGACACAAGATTTACCATTAAGACTTCCTGTCACTGGCTGTACCCTGTTTTGTACTCCTGTTAAATATTTCCTTATAAGAAAGTCCTGAAGACCATTCATATGCAATTCGATTTACTGAAAAAAATGTTTTTCAAATCAGGTTGCTTTATTTGTATATAACATGTTTTAATTTACAAATTGAGAGAATCATTAACATTTTTAAAGGCAGCAGCATTTTTTAAATTTGGATGTATTTACATATTTCCAAACACATTTAATCAGGTTCTTAAAACTTATAAATATTAATAAGTAAATAATAAAAATATAAATAAATCATACACCCACCAGCTGGCAATAACCGAAAGACATTCAGCTGAAGAAAGGTACATTCACAGAAGCTGAAAGCTTCTTAGATAAAGTGGCAGACAACAGTGGTAAAGGTTTCCATTTAGCCAGTTGGGGGAATCTGATGTCTGAAGACTATTGTGGCATTAATGACAAGGTTTCCAGATAGCCAAGAAAAGGCTGGGGCTCCAACCAGGTTTTCTTTTTTATTGTCTGTAGACAATGAAAATGAAAACAGAAACAGCACTCTACACCATGTATCTCATAAGAGGGTTGTAAGGGAGTTCTGTCCAGCGGTTCACTCTAGCCAATCACTGATGGCTCCTTCCAGAATGCCCGGGGTTTTATGGCAATGGGACTGGAAGGGAAGGGGTGAAATGCCTTCAGCGGGTGGCTTCTTGGTGTTGCGGGAGAAGTCAAAGAAGACAAAGATAGTGGCAGCGCCCCCTCTCCTCTCGGTGGGTTACTACATACCACAACTGAGCCTGCAAGGAAGTTCTCTGACATGCATGCATGACACTATTAAAACAAATGTGAGTGTATGTACAGTTTGTGCTATGGTTAAAGTGTTATGAGCATTGTTAACATTCAATACATGAAAATGTTAGCAGAAAAAAGGAAGGTGTGGCATAAATTGAGGTCTAATCTTTCATTAAAGGTGAAAGCAGATCATTCCAGATTTAGGATGAAATCTTTAAACTAAACTGTGTTGGCCATAAGGTAGCTCATGAAACTCACTATTTATTGTAGGTGATGAATGAAGAAAGCCCACTTTATAAATTACACATCCATGCTACTTTTTTCCCTGGAAGAATTTCATTGTGTTTTGCTTTCCAATCAATATTAACTTTTATTTTCTTTGAAGTGTTTCACATTGTGGAATGGAATTTAAAATCTATTGCTAGCTTCTGTATGAAAATCTGCATGTTCTCTGTGTGGCTAGGTATTATTATTAACAGAAGTGTGCTTCCAGCTGTGGAATGCAGTTTTTGACTCTTCTCAGCTGCTTCAGCAGTGTATGACAAGTTTTCTGATAAGCTTCATTCCAAATATAAGACTAGAATTTATGCTTTCCGTTGTAATCAACAAATTTTGTAAAGAATGTTCTGTGGCCTTAGATATGCTTCTAGCTGAAAAAGGTGGTGTTTGTGCTATGTTTGTAGATGCTTGCTGTACGTACATTCCGAATAATACTGCCCCTGATGGTTCCATTACCCATGCCCTTGCTGGTCTGACCGCTCTCTCCCTAGAATTGGCTGAAAACTCAGGCATCGATACCCCTCTTGATCAATGGTTTATATCCACTTTTGGCTCTTGGGGTCAATGGTTCAAATCCATTTTTGTTTCCCTTTTAGTTGCTTTAACTGTTATTCTTTTGATTTGCTGTTGTCTTATTCCGTTAATCTGTTATTTTATCCAGAAGTTTTTCACTGCCTCAATAACTAAAGCTTATTTCCTCCACACAGAACGCATGCATCTTCTTTCCTAGGCCCAATTCTCTTCCCAGTCTTCTTTCGACCTGGACTGTTTAGCTTAAACTCTCTTATTATTTAAACTTTTAAGTTTAAAAAGGGGGGAATGTGAAATGGAATTTAAAATCTATTGCTAGCTTCTGTATGAAAATCTGCATGTTCTCTGTGTGGCTAGGTATTATTATTAACAGAAGTGTGCTTCCAGCTGTGGAATGCAGTTTTTGACTCTTCCCAGCTGCTTCAGCAGTGTATGGCAAGTTTTCTGATAAGCTTCATTCCAAATATAAGACTAGAATTTATGCTTTCCGTTGTAATCAACACATTTTGTAAAGAATGTTCTGTGGCCTTGGAGTGAAACTGATTTTTTTTTCTAACCATTATCTTTGAAGATTTTGTTATAAATGCAGCTGAACCCCCCTTGTCGGGGGCCTTCCTTGCATTTTCTCTCTGTAAGGAAAAGCCGCTCTGCTCACCAAGAAGTCAGAAATAAAAGATTCTGCTTATTAGAATTGGTGTCTGCCTGCTATTTGTTTGAACCTTCGTCCACAACATTGCAGTTTTCCATGGATGCCCCATTTGTTGCTGGTCTAGTGCTTGAAATGCTTCTAATTGTTCATGACATTGTCATTTTAAAATGGGTCTGTGCACTTGCAAAAGCATCCAAGTTTTAGTCCCACTTATAGTAATGACTCATGCAAGAAATATAGCTCAAGTAATAAAAATATATTTTTTGAAAATACTCCTTTGCTTTTTAATTTTTTAGTTCATTTAGTCTTCTGCATTTTGGTTATGGCAAGTGGTTGTTCCATTCCCTGTATTAGACCCTTACCTGTTCCAGATGATTCTGTTGAAAAAAAAACCCTAAAGAAAACGATTTGCTCATCTCTGTTATATCAAAAATAAAATCATGTTTGACTACAGTAAAGGTTTAACTGGAATTTTGTTTAGGCTTTGTAGAATGCATCAGATTTCTAATAAAAAACAGTTTTAGCTTCTATGGAATACTTCTACTAAAACACTGTGAAAGTTATATATGAAGATTAAAACAATATAATAATCTGTACTTTCTGAATTCTCACTTGAATTTAAAAAAATATTAGGTCAAGATAGGGGCCATTTCCTGCTATTTTTCATATACAGAGCTTCAATTACTTTGAAAGGTCATGATCAGGACCTGTCCTGGCTTCAACAAATTTTAGAAACCACCTTGACAGGGATGCCAAGTGTGAAAATATTGGAAGGATTCTAATAAGTAGCTATTCTGGAATTATACAAGGGAGAATCCAAAAGTAAAGGCAACTTACCCTTAAATGTGAGCAGATGAACATAAAAGTTATGACAATTCTCCAAAGATTCTCCCTGCAAGTTGATTCACTTCTTGTATTGTTTCACTAACTTCTTCATTCCTTGGAAGAAGAAGCTTTCCGGTTGTTCCCAAATCAATGTCTACCCTGCTTCTTTGATCTCATCATCAGAGGTGAACCTGCAACCTGTAGAGCCTCTTTAAGTGGACCGAAGATGTGATATTTGCATGGTGCCATATCAGTGGTATTTGGTGAATGTGAAAGATGTTCAAACCACAGTTGTTGTATTGTTTCCACCTTTGCAGCCACTGCATGGAGACGTGCCTTGTCACGGATCAGCAAGATGGTTTTTGACAGCATTCCTTTCTTTTGCTGTGAATTGCAGGTTTCAGTTTTTCACTAAGCATAGCCCAGTTACAGTGTGTCACAGTGGTCACTGATAGTTACTGAAAATGCACAAAAATTGAACCCTTCATGTCCCAAAAGAATACCATCATTATTATTACTGGAGGGCTGTCGCTTGAATTTCTTCTTTACTGGAGAAGATGGGTGTTTCCATTACTTGCTTTGTCTCATGCTTTCTGTCTCACAGTGATAAATCCATGTCTCATCTCAGGTGACATTCCACTCCATAACATGTAGACTTTTTTTACAGCGTTTTGGGGCTGCAGATCAGTAAGCTGTTTGCGTACACATCTTGTGCAAACTTTATGGCACCCCTAGTCATCTTGCTGATATAGCTGATATCCAAATGTGCAGCAACAGTGAACAATGTAATCCGTTGGTCTTCTGTGATGAAGGCATTCACCACGTCGATGTGGACATGTGTATGTGATGTTGATGGTCGACCAGATTGAGCTTTGTCAGTCGTACTTGTTCTCCCTGCTTTAAACTCTTTCTACCCATTCATAAACGTATTGTTAAGCCTTGCGGTTTTTCTTCCATACTGTGCCAACATCCTTTGATGAATTTCAGCAGGTTTCACTCCCTCTGCCCAATGAAATCTTACTACGGCACGTTGTTCAACAATCATGCAATCCTGCAGTGAAGGGTCAGTGTGCATATGACCTTGGCTTCAACTAGACTAATGACAGAGTGCTGCACTGTGTGTGTGTTTGAACTACCTATAAGCCATCATGAACATGTTCTATGGTGTCAACTTCTATCCACTGAGGTTACCACATAATTTTAAAGTTTCCTTTACTTTTTGGTTTACCCTTGTACTGTATAATAATGATAGATGAGTAGGGTTAAATTAATAATACTGTAGTTGCACTCCAGTCTAATAAACAGACTTTTGTTTCTTATATTACTATTAGCCCCCTGTTTCAGGTCTCTACAGGGTTGTGTAGCCCTTTTACTGTGTTTTGGGCTTCAGGGCTGGAGAGCAATGCATGGGGCTACCAGGTGCAGTTCATCATAGATATCTTCCAGAATTCCAGGATGCATTCCTAACCCTAGAAGCCATTCAAGGACTGGGACCCTGAAATATTATAAGAAAGTAGCTTAGAAGTTCCTTCTGGTCACAAATTCTTGGAGATGTTTTTGGGAACCAGAGGCAAGACTCGTGTGGAAGGGAGAAGGAGAGGTCAGAGGTTCAAGAAGGATCAGAGTGGTGAGAAGGGTGTATTTAAAAGGTCCGAAAAGTGAGTACATGGTGGACAGGAGGGTAACCTATATAAATTGGCCTGGAGGGGCAGTAGCTTTATTGTTTTCTTTTGGTACTTTGTATTCTTTGTAAGAACAATTTCTCACTTGTAGTTGTATTAATTTAATAAAATACCGTTCTTTTGTAGTTTTTTTTTTCAAGGTCTGCTCTGCACTAAAACATAACAATATCTCTATCAATTTTCTTCATTGTGTGCCATTATTTTTTGTTTTTCCCAAGTTACATTAAGAAGGTTAATATTAATAAAGACAAACTTTTTTTTCATATTATTATAAATTTGATTGTTAACACTACTGTCTTCTTTGGTGTAGTACCATCCCTTTTATTCTTGCAGCTTTCTTTTCTAACCCAAATCAAATTTGCTACTCATCTTCCATTACAGCTGCCTAATTTATAGCTTTTTAAGGATGTGATCACACCAAAATTTTCACAGGCTTAGCTGACTTTTTTAAATCATGTACATCCTTTTCTGTTACTCATCACTCTCCGCACCCTAGGGCTGTATGAATTAATTACTGAAGATTTAAAAAAGAAAAGTATGCCATTTCTGTTGTCAGTGATGGTGGAAACAAGCAGACAGTTTGCTGTCTGCAAAATTCTGCTTTAATCCTTTTGACGTCAGTGTGTCTTATTAAAACTGCACCATGTCCTGTCTCTGCATGATAAGATCAGGGAAGAGCCTAACTGAAGTTTTCAGATTTCAATTGCTTGTTAAATATTCTCCATCTGTCGTGTAAGTGATGTGTAAAAAGACTCCATACTGCTTTGTCTTTGTATTAGAAAATTGTCTTACATAAGCTCCAGCTGTTTTTCTCATGGTGTATGAAGGGAAACACCCCAAAGTAACAAGGCTGCTTCACCAGGTGAACTCTAAATATACATAGAAAAGTGGCCATGGATGACAAGTGTACACATAAATAGTATTATCTACTGAAGGACAAAGCAATTTTGGACTTTTCAGAGGGATGCTGAAGATCTAAACAGGGTCGATGCATTCACTTTCCTAGGTTCTTGTGAAACCACATTTAATTCAAGTATTTACATGGATTTAGCTATTCTTAGCAGTATATTATTAATGAAATTACACTATAAAAATATAGTTAATGTTTAAAAAATAGTATCTATGTTGTGTACCTTCCATGACAACATTTAATGGATTACCTAATTAAACTTCTGTTTATTAAGCAGCATTTTAATTGGGTGACTAATAAAACAGACATAATCGTTGAGGTTACATTATGTATACTGTATCCAATTCTGTCCAGAATCCCTTGGATGTTCAACTCTTAATTGAATTCAATTGATAACATTGTGTCTGATGATGTTTTTAACTTCTCTGTTATTGGTAAGTTTTAGAGCCTTTGAAAATTCCTATGTGCGGCTTTCATTACAAAAACATGTATTTGTGGGGTCAATTACTGTCAAATTCCTGTTTGTCTTCTTTCATTTTCTTGAGTTCTCACACTCTTCCTCCGATATGAAAATGCAGAGGCTATTTTTTCAGGTATATGAGCTGAATTCCCACTTTGTTTAAGGAATAGTTTATTACAGTATCACATTGTACCGTTTCCTGAGCTAGCACGATTATAACATGTGCTGCCATCCTAGAGCGGCAGCAAAGCAAAAGAAAAAAATTAAGAAATGATCCGTGGTACGAGAGACCAACACTACTTCCCTACTACACCACCACAAGTACAGAAACACACCAATGAAAGCAAAGTTGAGTTATAAAAGAACTGTTATCCAATAAAATAAGGAATTAGACACAACAAACAAACCCCCTGTATACATAGAACGGGCTGCACCACTTCCTTTCCCCTACATTAATCACAAAACAAAATCATTCAACAACATACACCACTAATATGCAAATGTGAAAAACAGAGTAATGAAACCAGAGTCCTTTAAATACTCACCGTTAGTCATGATCATGTACAGTCTGTTATGGTGAAGGATGCGCCAAGCCGTACCTCCTGGTCTGGGTAACGTAATAATACCAAGTTCTTTATGCTGGCCCATAAGGTCCTCACTCAGCTGAGTTCACCTCATTCATAAGAAAAGAGAAATGATTCAGAAATTAATCCGGGTTGACCTGACTTTTTCCAATGAGTTGAGTAGCTTTCCCTCTTGTTGTTTTGGTGGCGTCTCTTTCTTCTTTGGCTCTGCGCTCTCTTCTCCACTTTCACCTTTTTCCCGCCACAGATCTACATGTGGTCGGCTCCTCCCCTTAAAGTTTGTTTGACCCTCCCAGCCAGTTGCTCCTTTCACCATGAACCATTTCCTGGCCTTGCATATTCAGCCATTCCATCACTAACAGGTCTAGGGAAGGCTGAAAACTGCCAGTGACACCCACACATATCCATGACAAAAATTACAACATTTCCTTGGGAGCTACTTCATAATTTCTTTAAAATGTGCATGGGTGCCAAAGTTGATCAATGTTTTAGCAATCAATTGGTCTTCAAGAAGTACACACATTCCCAAACATTTAACTTAATGTGCTTGTGAATTATAGTATTTACCAATAATACCATATACAGTATTATGCTCAACAAGGTTATGCTCAACCTTTATAATGCACTGGTTAGACTTCATCTTGAGTACTGTGTGCAGTTTTGGTCTCCAGGCTACATAAAGGACATAGACTCACTAAAAAAGGTCCAGAGAAGAGTGACTAGGCTGATTTCAGGGCTACAGGGGTTGAATTGTGAGGAAAGATTAAAAGAGGTAAGCCTATACAGTTTAAGCAAAAGAAGATTAAGAGGTGACATAATTGAAGTGTTTAAAATTATGAAGGGAATTAGTACAGTGGATTGAGACTGTTATTTTAAAATGAGTTCATCAAGAACACGGGGACACAGTTGGAAACTTGCTAAGGGTAAATTTCGCACAAACATTGGGGAGTTTTTCTTTCCACAAAGAACAACAGACACTTGGAGTAAGCTATCAAGTACTGTAGTGTGGTAGACAGTAAGAAGTTAAGGACTTTCAAAACTCGACTTGATGTTTTTTGGAAGAAATAAGTGGATAGGACTGGCGGGCTTTGTTGGGCTGAATGGCCTATTCTCGTTTAGAGTGTTCTAATGTTCTAATATCACGAATGTAATGGATTCTGTGTCCTGTCAAAGGAAGAGAAATCTCATTTAAGAAGTACGTAGCGATTCACACAACTTGAGCACATAGAAGAACACATACAAAACAAAGCATTTAACGTGCTACTATGACGGGATTTGAGAAACTAGTAAATGAAACTATTTTGAGATGAAGTTTATGATGTTCTGTTTTAATGATAAAATGAACTATGAGATTAAAGTGGAAATTTCAAGATTAAAGTTAACATTTTAAGCATTTTTCTCACTGTGTCCCTATTTTTTTTTTATTTTCTCTGTATCCTAATAAACTTTCGTATGACACTCAGATGGTGGGCTACGACTCGCCTTTTCACGGCAACTTTGATATCTGACAACTTCTTTTTTATTTCGGCACTGTCCGACTTTGTGAACTTGAGCTTTCGAGATTCTCCAACACTCTATGCCAAGCGATCAACTTCTTTTTGTTGTTTATATCACTGTTTAAACAAATAAATAGTACATTTTTCCTTGCCTCCACTTGGTATTTGCTGAAATTCTTCTATTTTCCTCCATGCTATTGCCATTGCCTTTTCACAGAATGCAGAACTTAAGGGCTATTTATATTGATTTGCATATTCAAAAAGGCATAGTTCTGGGAGGAGTTGGGGAGTGGCAGCAGGTGCGTGCACATGCATTACTTTTCATGCCGACCAGGATTTATGTAGCGGAAGAATGTGGAAGTTGGCGAGCGCACAGATTTATGCATCTGGATTTTTTTGTGCATATAAACATTTCCGTTTTTGTCCGTATTCCATGTTATAACATGAATTCTATGCACGGCATTATGCATGGGGTCTCAGGACCAGAAGTGACATGCGTCTGAGTACCGGAACCTGAAAGTGACATTCTTCTGGGCACTGTAACCAGAACTGATGTTTCAAGGTTGAATCAGGCAGCTTTTCCCGTCTTTAGTCTGTAGAGGTAACAGAAGAGGGTTTAGTGCACATTACAAACCCCTGGACTACGTTCACTAGGTCCATACAGCTTCCTCCTACTCACACGTGTGTGACACCACTAAATGTGATTCACAAACAGGGAATTCCAACCTGGGGTACTCGCAGGAAGTGCGACAAAGAGGAAGGCTACATCACAGTTCACCAAAATTGAGTGAGTTGCATTGTCCGACATTATAATGGTGAAATCGTCTGTGTGTATATATATATATATATATATATATATATATATATATACTAACAAAATACCAAGCCAGGAGAGTAGTGTGTTAAAGAAGCAATGAAAAAGAAATGGAAACATTTTGAAAATAACGTAACATGATTGTCAATGTAATTGTTTTGTCACTGTTGTGAGTGATGAGTGTTGTTGTCATATATATTATATATATATATATATTTACACACACACACATAAACATATATATATACATATCTATACATATACACATATATACATACATATATATATCTACATATATACACATACATATACATACACACATACATACATACATACACACACATATATACACACAAATACATATATATATATACATACACACACACATATATAAACATACATATATATCTGCGTGGATATTATGAACTATCGTATTTGTTCAAGTTCTATTTAAATTTTAAATAGAAGGAATTTTTATTTAGTCGACAGAAATATCTTTGGTAGGAATGGTAAAAACAGACAGGAATATTATTCCTGAATAAATCAACTCAAACCTTAAACAACTTATAATATTTTGCTCTCCATAAAAATATATCCTGTCTAAATTATACAAGTTAGAAATAAAGTAAACATTAAAAGAACAAACATTCAAATTTCTTTACTCTTATGTAATTTTATATAAAAAATAAACTTAACTTTTAAATATCCCAAAAGATTTTGCTCTCCATAAAAATATATCCTGTCAAAATTATACAAATTCAAATATGAACATGCTGCATAACAAAACCTGGAAATATAAATAAAATGTGTTCCTTTCAGCAATAACAAATCAAATCATTCAGTTGTCTTTGCTCATATGTCATTTTAGAGCTGGACGCCTGGCATCTTTTTGGCAACAAATTCGTTTATGTTTGGTGTGAGGTTCTGTGTTGTGGAGATTCTCAGGATGGATTGCAGGTGCTCATCAGTGAGGCGACTCCTGTGTGCTGTTTTGTTAGTCTTTATCACTGAGAAGAGCTTCTCACACAGATATGTGCTACCAAACATGCACAAGGTTCGAGCCGCATGTAGACGGACTTTTTTTGTTCTTCAAAGTCACCAAAGCGCCGTGCAAACTCAGTGCGCTCAGTTTATCAGCAAAGTGCGATTTGGGAACACCGTAGTGACGACTTGGTTTAACATTACTTGGCAACAGGGAAAGTGGGGCAAGGTGCACTGGTGCATTTGTGTCTCCCATAAAAGCAGCTTCACTTGAAATCACTTTGTGATTGTGCACGGGTAAAACGTCCGCTGAAGTGTCAGATTCTTATTTAATTATTCTGCTTTCTGTATCTTCTGCATTGCATTCAGGTTACCCTGATGTTTTGTCTCATAGTGCCGTCTTAGATTAAATTCTGTAATTACAGCCACATTAGCTCCACAAATGAGACACACGGGTTCAGTAAACATATACTCAGCCTCCCATCGGTTTTAAAGGCTCTATTTTCAGAATGAACTTTTCTCTCAGCATCGTGTGAGCTAGCTTCACAATAACTTGCAGCATCATAAGCTAGACTTGATTAACGCGTAAGTGTTTGGCAAGGCAGCTGAAGCGCTGCATTATGGGATCTGTAGTTTATTGTGTTACCAGCGCTTCATATACCTGGGCCATTAATAACAATAATACAGTATATAAAATGATCTCGCGGGCGGATATAATTACGCCGGGCGGATGTGGCCCGTGGCCCTTGAGTTTGACAAATATGGACTAAATAGAACTTGAAAAGATATATTTTTGAAATGTGATCGCGCAATTCAGATAGAGTTGACGCGCACTACAGCCTGCATCCTCCCTCGCTCTTACTTTTTACCGCTCATCTAATGAATACACTGAGTATGGCTTTACCAAAACAATCATTGATGGCGAATAAAGTATCCATTATTCGAGTATGTAGATGGGATATATATATACATATATATATATACCCGCGTATCGCAGCGGAGAAGTAGTGTGTTAAAAAAGCTAGAAAAAGAAAAGGGAACATTTTAAAAATAACGTAACATGACTGTCAATATACAGTATTTGTTTTGTGAGTGTTACTGAGTGTTGCTGTCATCAAGGATTTGATTATCATTATTTCTTTCAATCAGGTTCGTATTTGTAGGATGTGTTGTGTTCAAGTTACATTCCGTGTTTGTCAATCGTTGTAAAGATGACAGGTTTCTTTCATCGATTCGTTTCTTACTGCATCAATAAACAGCTCGTCTTCTTCTTTATCTGAGACCTGACACACTGCATGCACGGGTTTTTTTACACTGTCTTCCTTTAGCGGGACATTGACTTTTTCCACCGTGTGCTTTGTTTCCGCAGTAGCTGGATTTATGAATATGCTTATCAGACGCTTCATATTTTTTGCTGCCTTTTCAATTGTGTAATTCGGTTTTTGTTCAGCGCTCTTTGGAACTGTTGCCTTTTATCTGTGCACTGCGTCAGTTCACGTGAGCCGCTCGGTGTACATGCATCGAAGGTTCCCAGCTGTGCTGGTGCCATCTCGTGCTATGTCCATGGCTGTATTTAATGTTACCTTAGTCCTGGCACTTAAAACTTTCTCTCGCAGTTTCGCTGAGTTTGTGTCAAACACCACCCTGACCATCTCATCTTCCTCTCCATAAACACAGTCCTTCACCCGTGAATATTTAGTGGAGTTTGCTATTGGATTGCCGCTGACGGACGGCCTTATATGGGCAGGCACTAAATTACAAACGCCAGCGGCAGCCTGTCTATGAACTTAATTTAAAGTGTAGGTTTACATCGTGCTTTGTTTCCGAAGTAGCAGAACTCATGAACATGGTTGTATATGTCACTCGCTCGCTTCTTATTGTTTCGCTGCCTTCTCAATTATATAATGCATGTTTTCTTCAGCGCTTTTGGAGGTCTTCCTGGTTTTCTATGTACTGCATGATTACGTGGGAGGCGTGATGATGTCACACGAAACTCCGCCCCCATTACGTTCAAGCTCATCTCCATTACAGTAAATGGAGAAAACAGCTTCCAGTTATGACCATTACGCGTAGAATTTCGATATAAAACCTGCCCAACTTTTGTAAGGAAGCTGTAAGGAATGAACCTGCCAAATTTCAGCCTTCCACCCACACGGGAAGTTGGAGAATTAGTGATGAGTCAGTGAGTGAGTGAGTCAGTGAGTGAGTGAGTGAGTGAGTGAGGGCTTTGCCTTTTATTAGTATAGATATATATATATATATATATATATATATATATATATATATATATAGTGGTCTATGGCGGCTTGCCATCCCGCCAATACCCCCAGGCCGCCAGATGGAGCACTCCCTGCAGCATGGAGGTGCCCCGGATACCAGCAGGGAATCATGGACGATGGAGTTTTGCCACAGGGGCCAACAGAGGACACGCAGGGAGGCCCAGAGAGTCGTTTGTGCCCTATAACACAGAAGTGCATCACAGCGACAGGGGAGATGACATACTTCCAGGATGAAGAAGAGGACTTTTTATCTGACCCGGAAGTGATAAGTAGTCACGTGGACTGAAGGATGGGAAACACTTCTGGGTCAGGGACTATAAAAGACTCTGAGAAACACCAGAGCATTGAGCTGAGCTGGGTGGAAGGGTGACAACGCATCTGGGAGTGGTGGATTGGTTTAATGTGATTAAGTATTGTGAAATTTATGAGTATTGCGGAGAGGAGGGTGCTTTGTGCACTTTATAATAATAAAAAGTCATTATTTTGGACTTTTATCTGGTGTCTGACGTATAGTCTGAGGGGTCAAGAGGACGATAGTGCCGTCTATCTGTCACTATATATACTGTATATATATATATATATATATATATATATATATATATATATATGTTTATGTATTGTGGAACCTGGCCCATACACAGACAGACGGACATTGTTTTAGTACTAACACACGTTTATTTACATTATACACAATGTTAAGCACACACACCCCAGTGCCTCAGCACCAATCACCCCAAAGTCCAGGCCTCACAATAATGCCCTGTCCTCTCTTCAGGCCGCCTCTTGCCTGTCCTCCCAGGCTCTGTCCACTTCCACCTGACTCCAGCCCTGAACGAAAGGAGGCGGCCCCTTTTATAATTTTCCAGATGTGCTCCAGGTGCTTCCCAGCAATCTTCCACTGCCACACCCCTGTGTGGCGGAAGTGCTGGCTGTATTCCTGTAAACACTCCGGGTGTCCCTGCTCCTCCTCCCCCAGCTCTTCCGGGTGTGGCGGAAGTGCTGAGGTCCAGGGCTCCAAAGACATCGGGGCACCCCCTGGCGGTGACCACAGGCCCCTACAGGGTTGAGCTTCCAAGCTCTCTACCCGTGGTCCCCAAAGCAACCAGGGCGGTTGCCCCCTCGTGGTTATGGAGGAGGCGCAAACCCTCCTCAAGTCCTCCTGGGCATCCCGGCTGGATACCACCCCCAGCCGCGTGCCACAGTATATATATCTATACTAATAAAAGGCAAAGCCCTCACTGACTAACTCACTCACTCACTCACTCATCACTAATTCTCCAACTTCCCGTGTAGGTAGAAGGCTGAAATTTGGCAGGCTCATTCCTTACAGCTTACTTACAAAAGTTGGGCAGGTTTCATTTCGAAATTCTTCGAGTAACGGTCATAACTGGAACCTACTTACATACATATATATGGCCATAGCCTGCATGCGTCCCTCATCATCACGCCTCCCACGTAATTGAGTGCCTGCCCATAGAAGGCCATCCGTCAGCAGCAATCAAATAGACACGCTGCCGCTAAATATTTGCGGGTGAAGAACTTTGCTTATGCAAACGAAGATGAGATGGTCAGGGATAGACTAGTGTTTGGCACAAACTCAGCGAAAGTGCGAGAGTAACTTTTAAGTGCCGGGTCTTAGCTAACATTAAATAAAGCCTTGGACATCGCAAGATCGCACGAAATAGCACAAGCACAGCTGAGAACCTTTGATACAAGTACTCCGAGCAGCTCACGTGAACTGACTGTGAACACAGTATGCAGAGAACAAGCAAGAGCTCCAAAGAGCGCTAAAGAAAAAACGCATTACACAATTGAGAAGGCAGCAAAAGAATATGAAGCGAGTGACGCATACAAGCGTATTCATAAGTGCAGCTACTGCGGAAACAAAGCAGACGGTGGAAAAAGTCATTCCAGCTAAATGAAGACAGTGTAAAAAATGTGGTAAATTGAACCAATTCACTATAGTTTGCAGGACTGGGAAAGGTAAACCCGTGCATGCAGTGTGTGATGTCTCAGATAAAGAGGAAGACGAGCTGTTTATTGATGCAGTAAGACAGGCACAACCCTCTGAAGCTGAACAAGCCTTTAAGGACATATCAATAGGAAAGCACAGTGTAAAGCTTAAGTTTAAATTACGTTCATAGACACGCTGCCGCTGGCGTTTCTCATGCCTACAACGAATATGATATTCACGAGATACAAGTTTAATTAGAAGACACAGGGTATAAACGAGACTTTTGATCACTTTGTAACGGAGTTAAAATTGCTGGTGAAGGACTGTGGTAATGCAAACGAAGATGAGATGGTCAGGGATAGAATAGAGTTTGGTACAAACTCAGCAAAATTTTGAGAGAAACTTTTAAGTGCCGGATCTGAGCTAACATTAAATGAAGCTGTGGACATCGCAAGATCACACGAGATAGCACAAGCAAAGTTGAGAACCTTCGATGTATGTACTCCGAGTGGCTCACGTGAACTGACTGTGAACACAGTACGCAGGCAACAAGCAAGAGCTCCAAAGAGCACTGAACAAAAAACGCATTACACAATTGAGATGGCAGCAATAGAATATGAAGCTACTGTCACATACACGCATATTCATAAGTTCACCTACTACGGAAACAAACCACACGGTGGAAAAAGTCAATGTCCAGCTAAAGGAAGACAGTGTAAAAAATGTGGTAAATTGCACCACTTCACTAAAGTTTGCAGGACTGGGAAAGATAAACCCGTGCATGCAGTGTGTGATGTCTCAGATAAAGAGGAAGACGAGCTATTAATTGATGCATTAAGAAAAGAACAACCCTCTGAAGCTGAACAAGCCTTTGAGGACATATCAATAGGAAAGCAAGGTGTAAAGCTTAAGTTTAAATTACGTTCATAGACACGCTGCTGCTAAATATTCGCAGGCAAATCCACAACTTAATACCAGGAATGCCTGTTACACATCTTAGATTCACGATTTGGGTAGTGATCACTTTCATGAATGAAACCTGTTATCTTTACAACGGTTGACAACGAAGATGAGATGGTCAGGGATATTATGTTATTTTTAAAATGTTTCCTTTTCTTTTTCATAACTTCTTTAATATACTACTTCTCCACTGCGAAGCGTGGGTATTTTGCTAGTATACAGTATATTTATACACACACTATGATTTGAACACACCCCAGAATGACTAAAAAAGGAAGAGGATTTAAAAAGAAAGAAAACTTCTGACTTGGCAGTCACAAGCACATTGATCCATTATGCAGTCATTTTGCAATTGGGTTTCTTGACGCACTTCTGCTGAAAAATTCATTGGCTGAAAGTGCTCTGTGTTAGCGTGTCAGAGAGAGGATGTGCAGCATTGTTTATCTTGGCACTCAGTTTTGTTTTAATCCTCTCCTTTTGCTAGTGCCTCCAGGAGGTCTATCTCCAGATTGCATCCCATAACTAAGCCAGCCCATTTAAAAAGCTTGTTAATTCAGTGGACCTCTTTTGAAGTGATGTTACCACCTCAGCACACCACACTGTAGGCAACTGCACTGGCCATCAGAGTTGTAGAAGATGTGAAGGATGTCATTTCCCACATTCAAGGAACGCAGTCTCCTAAGAAAAAAGATCCTGTTCTGCCATTTCTTACATACTTCCTCAAAGTTCCGAAATCATTCCTACCTGTCATTTATGTGGACTCCCAAGTAGTTGCAGGAGCCCACCACCTCAACCTCCACTCCCCGAATAGTGACTGGACATAGAGGCTCTTTGGTGTGGTGAAAGACAATAACCAGTTCCTTGGTTTTGCTGACAATTCTCTGCACCAAGGAACAAAGTTATCCACATGACTTCTATATTCTGTCTCATCCCACTTATTGATATACTCCATAAATGCAGAATCATTGATACATCCCATAAATGCAGAATCATTTCTGCAAGTGACCTGGTGTTATATTTGTACAGAGTGAAGAGAAAAGGATATAGAATTATTCCTTGTGGTGGCCCAGTGTTGCTCATAACCATATCAGTGACAGACTTTGAGCCTCACAAAAAGTGGCCTATTGGACAGATAGTTCATTATCCAGGACACCATTCGCTCACTCACCTACATACTGTATCTCTGTTCTCTCCCCTTAACAGTGATGAGTGGATGGTATTGAAGGCGGTGGAGAAATCAAAAAACATAATCCATGCAGTGCTGCCAGCTTTATCCAGGTGAGAATAAGCCATGTGGAGCCGATAGATAATAGCTTCCTCCACTTCAGTCTTTGTTCGATATTCAAGCTGCAGTGGGTCCAGGTGGTCTACCACAAGAGGATTCATACAGTCCAGGACCTGTCTTTCAAAGGTCTTCATGATGTAAAAGGTACATGTCACTAGTCTTATTGTCATTAACTGAAGCTTTGCCTGTGTATTGCCTCCTCAGTTATTTCCTTATTTGGTCTTTAGTTATGGACAACCCATACTGATGGTCAGAGGTGGACTAATTACTGGTCATTCCAGATGACATCATAGGATTGTGGGGAGACTGGTCATTGAAAGAAGGTGGCAGCGAGAGGTAAAATCTATTTAAAAATGCTTCAGGGAGTTAGCTTTGTCACCTTGAGCACCTGAGCCCTGGATTGCTTGAGTCAAGTAATTAGGCCTAGTCCATTCCAGACAATGTTCATGTTATTCTGAGTTGATTTGTTTCCATTTTTAGCTCTGTAAGTTTCTTTCCTTTGTTCAGCTTTCTTTAGTACTTGCTGTGCTTTATAGTCTCTTTGTCACAAGATTTGAATACCTTCTTTTTCTCATTCAGGAGACCTTTCAGCTCCTTAGTAATCCAGGGCTTGTTGTTTGGAAAGCAACATGCTGTCTTTGTGGGTACTACAGTGTCAACACAAAAGTTAATATAATCTATAATACAGTAATTGAGTCTATCAATATCATCCCCAAGTGACTCGAACATTTCCCAGTCTGAGAAGGTCATTCGCTGAATTTCAAAAACAGGGTTAATTGTTCTGGACACAAATCATAAATCTAGAATTCATAAGAATAAAACACTGGAAACAATGAATGCACTAAATCTACAATGCTAAAGCAATGTGACCATTGGAACTTTCTCTTGAAATGTCCTCCCGTCATATGACTGCTATGTAATAAGTGTTAAATAGGAATAAACTCAGATAGGAGGACTGGGGTAGATATCAGGCAAAAGGGAATAAACAGAGTAGAAAGAGCCGACTCAAATCATGACAATCAGCAATGTACTTTTATTGTCATTATTGTCACAGAATATAGTGAAATTCTTACTTGTATGTACAAATCATTAGAAATATTATCAGGTGGAATGCTGGGAGAAAGACAGAATGAGACAAAATCTTCAAGTATCACCCACAAATAATCTGGAGGAGCAATTATAATGCTGAGAATCTTAAAGTAGAAACAAGGCAGTGAGTAAAAGGAGTGCATAAAATAACAGGTTACTCACATCATGAAAGGCTAAATGAATTACATTAAACTGAACTAACTAACAAACACAGAGTAACTGTGTTATAAAAAAACTTGCTCAGGATCATAGAGTTTTTTTTTTAATTATCTTGGGGTTAAAAATTCTACAACATGGCCACTTGGCACCACTGCCATCTGCACTGTAGCATCAAACACAGATTCGGCTCTAATGAAAGCTGTGGGCGTCCCATATTCCTGTAATAGGAATACAACATGAAAGTCCTTATAAACTCTCAAAAAAAGAGTTCAAGGTATAAGTTCTTTGCATATGGCCATCTTATTAGGAGCTAGACAATTCCTTAAAGTTGTATACAGGATTTTAAGCTGCAACTGAAAATATGAAAAATATCAAAGCAACCATTCAGTTTTAAGTAACATATTAATACCAAAATAATATTAAAAATGGCCCTGTTTAAGTACATAATTGAACATGTCAGAAATAAAATTATTTAAAAATCAAAGTGCTATGATAATTTGTGCACAGACCAGCATGCCACCTTTTATCAGAATAGAACACCCCTTGGCACTGAAATGCAGAAAATCTGTAAAAGCTTTTAAAAACCATTCCTTTGATCAGCTGCTTAGATGCTGGCTCTTTTTTTCTCCTTTTTCTGTATACTGTATGGTTGATTGAGGAAAGTGTGCCTTGTGCATTTTTAGGTACTGAATAGAAAATATACAGAAAGCAAAAAATATAGATTTCTTGAGACATCTCCACACCATATTCAGTAGTACAGTTTAAAATTTTCTTTTATTAATTCCTTACTTAGAACAAATGTGCTTTGGTTACATATCTATGAAATTTAATACAGTTCTGCAATATGTAAATCAGACATATGGCTCAGCCCTCTAGCGCCAATGTAAACTAGTAATTGTAGCAAATACTTAAGTCACCAGGCAAAGGTCCAGCAGACAGAAAAGAAAGGGATATTGCAGGTGTGGAAACTAAGCACTTAGAAGCATGAGTGGGATGAAAGTGTTCCGAGAAAAAAAAGAGTGATAGTCCTAACAAGGCATAGTCGTTCTAACCATGCTTTCAAAAGAAGCTGGTCCCAACCTCATCCAGAGAGGAATTCCTTGAAACATCACCAACAGTCCAATTGTTGGTAAGACCCAGGTGCCACTGCTGAGGACTTTGATGATACTGATCATCCTTTCTATGGCAGAACTCAAACCTGATAGTCTTAAGATTATAAAACAATCCTTTCAGCCAAAGGAAGAGAATCTAGAGCTGCAGAGGCAAGGCTTAGGCCATGATACAAAATTGTGAAGTAACAGAGGGCTGAGTTAGAACAACAAAGAAAAGAATGGGTGTGTGGGATGTGACACAGTGCAAATGACATGAAGTCAAGTCATGCAGCAAATGAGTAAAGCGGTAGGCACAAAAAAGTCTGCAAAAGTCCAAACAGGACAATCAAGGAAGAGACAGGAAGGAGATGGTTCAGGGTGGCCAGAAGAGGAAGTGATGTTTTTGGTAGGTGGGTTCTGAAAGGGAGGATGTCATCAGGAAAGGCTGGAAGTGACGTCATCAGAGGGCAGGTAGATGGTGACATCACTGTTTGGTTGGTTCTTCTGCTGGTCTGCAGAGGGACAAAAAGAGAGATGGTTAGATGACAGCGGCAACCCTTGGTCCAGCTGAGAAACAACATTATTTGAGCATATCAACCTTTTCTCAAGGAACGTTTGTTACAACAGAGAAGTTGTTCCAGAAATGAGGTATAATCCAGTCAATTATATTGTTGGTTACCCTACTTTTTCTACCTGCCTTTTAAATTATTTACAATCATTGAAGTTTTTGATCCATAAATTAAAACATAGACATTAAATGTCACTCACTGTTTAGTTTTTAAAGTGTAGTATTGATTTTTCAAACAATAATCTTTTCTTTGCAGAAATGTCAGCACTAAATCATCCTACTCGCAGCCTGAAGACCTTTGAAAGGTTTTACGTCACATGTTTTCTTTTCAGTTGTGCAGCATATATCTAGTTCATCATTTTTCCATCTGCTCTGTACTTTTAGACAGTTCTGCTGCTGCTCTATTGATCAAGTGCTGGCCTTTTTTGGTGGATATGATATCTTCATACCACAGATGTCTTGATTGCTATACTTTGTGATAAACTTTTCTCTTTCAGTGTAATAAATGCTACTCACCAGTGAGCTGATAAAACTGGAAACCTTTCAAATGCCAATTTTACAGTTATGGATACAGTGCAATATTTGCAGCTCCATATTATTTATAGTTAAATTCCCATAGCTATAGTTGTATGATTAAAAATACTTATATATTAGATTTATATTTAAAGTTATTAAATATTAAATAAACACTTTTTTAAATATTAGGAATACTGCACAGAAAATTACTGCAGAGCTATTGTTGATTTGATTTGATTTAATATGAAATATAAATATATGGGAAGTAATATAGAATCTATAATTGTTATGTGTCACATTAATTGCAATATTATTCAGAAAATTAATAAAATGACTAAAAAAGAAAAGTGGATGAAGAAATAATTACATTAAATTAACACAATGCACTACATTGTTTAAGATCTGGTTTCATTTCACGTTAGTCCCATTCTATGCCTGTAACAGGAACTGACAGACAAGTGCAAAGACTTTCTTAGTCATTAGCAATGACAACAAGGACAAGAAGGAATTTAAAGTAAGAAGAGGTACTCAGCTGCCTTTTCTTAATCCAAAATAGGCTTGTTTCAACCCTTAGCTACAATGTCTGAGCATTTGGAGACCTTTGGGTGTTTGCAAGTGGGGGTAAAATTATTGCCTTACACTCACAGTCAAAAATATATTCCAGGTTTTAAATCTTCATTGTATTAATATCTTTTGTGTTTCCTCTCCTATTAATTCATTTTTGTATTGTGATAAAGTGGTGAGCCCACACCTCCTCCAGGAAGTGAAAATTGGTTCTAAAATTTGCTGGGTTATTTCTGTTTAAAGGCAAAAAAACAGGAATTAACATGCAATTTAACTAAACAAGATTTCTTTATTGTAGAGCCAATTACTACAAAGTAAAGACAACAATTGCATATTTCATAGAAAGTGTGACTTATTTGAGCTTTTTACCTTTTGCACTTCACCTTTTTGCACCAACTAGCTCCCTAGTGACAAGTCAGCACTAATTTTTAGACTTCAGATCATAGCACTGAGATGCTTTCTTTCTGAAATGACTTGTTGCTTCACTGCAGCAATTACACCTACATTTGAGGATGTGGAATCTCTTACAAGCAACTGTTTTTTTCCTCCATGTGAGGGCTGCAAAAATCAAGACTTCATAGTGTACAGAGTTAGTGTGCATGCCACTGTGAACATTTAACATTGATGCCGAAGAGCAATGCCATTTGTACTCTCAAACACTTTGGAATGAGCACTGTTACATATGAACATCAAACAGGCCAGTGGCCCAGAGTTCAAGAAGCCCTAATAAAAACTAAACAATTGTAAACTGAGTATTGTAAGGTGAACCCAAGTGTAATAGTAAGGATTTAGGAGCCCCTGAAAGGTCAGTTTTAGTTTAAGACAGAAAGAAGCCTTTGTAAGGTAGGACAACTGATTTATTCATTATCGCTCTACATTTGTTCTCTAGTTGTTTT
The DNA here is from genome assembly GCF_016835505.1 of Polypterus senegalus. Classification (NCBI taxonomy): domain Eukaryota; kingdom Metazoa; phylum Chordata; class Cladistia; order Polypteriformes; family Polypteridae; genus Polypterus; species Polypterus senegalus. The sequence continues at coordinate 99,021,390 of NC_053158.1, forward strand.
TTCTACTATGCTTAGACCTGGTGTTAGGTCTATATTTGTTAGTTGAAATAGGATATTAAACAAAGAATTCTTTTTAAAATTGTATTTATTAACTATAAGGAATTTTGGGGGGTGGGTTTTAGTACAAGCTATAGTGAGCTTAGATGAGTTTCGGTACAAACTATAGTGAGTATTGGTGAGTTTAACTGAAGCATTTATGGATGGGTGTTGGTTTCAATTTCAGTACCTATGCAAAGCTCCACTGCAGACCATGTATGTTTTCCAGCTATTGATGAGGTAATCCACATTGCCCAGATGAACCACTCACAAGTAGTAGGATAGACATCAAGTGCAATGCCTGCTGGACAAGGTGTGTGTGAAGCATAGATACTGACCATGGCAACAGAAGATGGAGCTTAGCGTTTATCTAACTGACAGGTTAGGAGATAAAGTAAAAGCAGAGGTATGATTAGAAACAAGTACATATAGCTGGGCTCACTTCTCCATTAAGCATTTGGATTGAAACCAGACTTCTTGATCAGACACTTAATTTGACATTGAACAGTTTTTTTCTCAAGAGAATGCCCAGGTAAGTATAAAACTAATTTACAACTATAATCTGTACAGATTAAATTGACTTTGAGCTGCAGAGAAGAAAAAAAAATAATGTGTTCAGACCATCCACAGTAAGTGCTTCCTGACTAATTTGAATTTCAATGTGGAATTTATATTGGATATGCATGTTTTATTAATTGTCTATGCCAAACATGACATATGAGTAAAAGATAGCTCATAAATGTAATGGAAGCTAAAGCACCATGGGCCTAAGGTCAACAATTAAGTTTAGAATCATGTCATTTAACGCTATATGTTCTGTATACTCAAGAAAAAAGCTGTACACTGCTGATCTATACTTGGTGCTCAGTGGGTTTAGATAGTCAGGGCATTGCATGTGTTGTAAATATGAGTCTCTGACAATGCAAAATGGTGTAAGGCATTCAAGTATTTTTCAAAAGGCTTTAGATTCCAAGCCAGGGTTTTGGGTAAAAGTGTAATGTCTATGTCATTTCAAAATATTGCACATCAAAAACATTTTTAGTAATAAAATGCATTGCATTTGTCATTCCAGCAGATGGTGCCTCACAAACATTAACACTGCTTTTATGAATCCCGTTCCAAATTGCATATAACAGAGACACTGCATGGTTTACTGAAAACATTAACACTGAGGTCTGGATTTATTACTTAGAGTTCAACCCATCTTAGAATGGTAGCACAGCTAACTAAATAAAGAAAATGAATCACAAACAGCAGAGGTAGAGAAAAATGAAGCACATAAATAATCAAAAACGGAAAAACAAGTCCAATGTATAATTCAACAGAAAAATCCAGAAAGACTAAAAATAAACAGAAACCCACAAATACTTACAATCCTTTTACCTAAACTCCTCAACACTTAGTGATCTTGGCCCTCATCCAAAATTAATAGTCTAACGGCATTCCTTAAGTAATGATGTTATTGTGCACTCCAAAATTTTGGGGTTCCCACCCAAGGAATGTAAGGAATAAATATCAGCCAGGAAACATAAATACACATCCATAAATGCTAAATAATATTTAAGCAAAACAATAATAAATACATAAATAAAAAAACTACAAAACTCATGTAAAATAATAATTCATTAACAACTGAAATGATCAAAAAAGGAAAGGACCTTTACTGAAGCCAAACATACAGTAATCTTGTGTGGCTATGGTGATTTTCTTTGCAGTTGCCATGCCTCTTGCTGGTCATGTGATATATTGTGTCATCAAATCATTCTTATAACAGATGGCAGTACAGAGCTTCTGGTATCCATGTATTGGATCCATTTTCAAAGAAAGTTCTTTCAGTTTAGCATTAGTGGAAGCTAAAAGGAGCCTTCGAGAAAATCTTAGCATTTGGTCAAATTTTTGGAAATGTTGGTTGATTTTGAATTTTTCTTGTGTCTTTTGTTTTGGTGATTTGGTTTTATAGGATTTTCTTCTGTTTTGACTCATGCCTATTTTTTTTTGCCATACCTTTCTGTGTTGTGTTCAGTTTCATAGTTGCCTCACATTTTACCCTCCAACAAGGGAGGGACAAGCTAAATATAGAAAATGGGATTTATTAGAAAATGGAACAAACCTTAACAAAACTGAAGATGTCATTTCTCAATGTAGTCTCCACCCTTCTCAATGCACTTGTGCCACCTGCTTAGAAGTGCCTGGATTCCAGCAGAATAAAAGTTTTCATCTTGTCCTTGCAACCACTCGTGCACCCAAGTTATTGTCAATCAATCAGGGGTACTACAGTCACTAGTTCAAGTTACTGTGACTTGCTGGAGACCAATGTGAAGCCTGCTATTCAATCCAAAAGGCGGGGACTGCTGTCTCAAGGAGTCCTTTTGCAGCAAGACAATGCCCGTCCATACACTGCGAAGAACACCAAGGCTTGTCTGGAAAAACTAAAGTTTGAGGTATTGCCACATCCTCCTTATTAGCCAGATTTGGCAATATGATTTACACCTTTTTGGACAGCTAAAAAAATATCTGGGTGGTCATCGATTCAAGACAGATGATGACATGAAGAAAGCTGTGCACGAGTGAGTGGTGCATGATTCTCTGAACATCAAGTACAGTATACAGATTGCATGTGCGTCAAAAACAGACAAATGCAGGCACAGACTGTCCAGTGCTCATGTCCTCACACCAAAGTGTTTCTTATGATAGCAAAATACAGCGCCTCTCACCATAATAATGTACAAAAGGACTCCAGCAGCAATAGCTACTGAGCATCAAGTCAAAAGCAGGAGGCACTTCAGTGAGGAAGAATAAGAAAAAATAAGACAGACATTGAATCAAATAGCAAAATGGAAAAGTTCAGCTTGCTCAGTTTAAACCACCTTTATTTGAAGACTAGATGCCCATATGTTTTCTAATATAATATCCATCCATCCATTTTCCAACCCGTTGAATCCGAACACAGGGTCACGGGGGTCTGCTGGAGCCAATCCCAGCCATCACAGCAAGGCAGGAACCAATCCGGCAGAGCCAACCCACCGCAGTATAATATAATATAATATAATATAATATAATATAATATAATATAATATAATATAATATAATATACTGCGGTGGACTGGCGCCCTGCCTGGGGTTTGTTTCCTGCCTTGTGCCCTGTTTTGGCTGGGATTGGCTCCAGCAGACCCCGTGACCCTGTAGTTGGAATATAGCAGGTTGGATAATGCATGGATGGGTGGATGGATGATATAATATAATATAATATAATATAATATAATATAATATAATATAATATAATATAATATAATATAATACTGAGCTATATAGAGTTGCCCTAGTGGGAAAATGTAAATATAAAAATAATTGCAAATTATATACAGCTAAACTACAGGGTGGTCCAGATCTAATTATGCAATTTTCATTACACTATAACTTATTAAAATTATTACATAGAAAATCACCCAAAAAATCCTGGACCATCGAGTAATGCACAAACTGACGACATGAAGAATCATCTTCGCGCCAAACTGGAATCGTCCCTGCATAAATCAAAATCATCCAGATGATCTGGATCGGCATAATTAGATCTGGACCACCCTGTATATTATCCTTATACTTGTTGCATTTTGTATGTAGACATTGTTAGTATTGGGAAGCTTCTTTATTTTGTATACAAAAATTTCTTTTTAGTTATGCTGACTGCACAATGTGACAGGAGCTTTTAAGTGGAGACGGAATCAGGATAATGTCAGAAAACAGAATAGCTAGCAAGGGTTCAAATCCAGAAAGACGAATGATCAGGCAAAAAACCTCATACCATTAAACAAGAGTCGTAGTCAGAAAATGGTGTAGAAGTTCAAAAAAGTGAAAAAGAAACACGTAACCAGTGCCAAATCATTTATTGTTAATCATAGCCAAAAAGCACAGAAAGAATTTCGAAACAAGGAACTGGGAAAGTAAAATAAATTCAAGCAAAGATGTTTCGGAAAATTTGTCATGGACAAGCAGAAAGGATATAATGCTGATTTAGCTACAGTATGGCCCTATGATGTCCTGTGTCACACAATTCTGCTTGACCTGCATAGAATCAGCTGTGAGAATTGCCCGGACACCACCAGTCGGAGACCACATCTTTATAAAACTCAGACGTTTATTAAGCACCATTATTTACAGGTTTCAGTCCCAAACAGCACACAAAGCACTCAGAAATAATCCCCACAATGAACTTCTTTATATCTCAGTCCTTGGCCGTCTCTACTCTCCTCCTGGGAGCTTTGTCCTGCTCCCACTCCCAACCCAAGCTCCTCAATTATCGGAAGGCGGGGCCTTTTATTCCCTCCCGGATGTGCTCCAGGTGGCTGATTACAATCTTCCGGCAGCACTACCTGGTGTGGCAGAAGTGCTGCCCTTTGCCCCAGAAGCACTCCGGGCGCTCCTGGCAGGTTCATCCACCATCTTGCCTGGTGTGGCGGAAGTGACAGTTCTCCGAGTCCCACGAGGCTTAAGGTGCCCCCTGGCGGTGGCCACGGTTCTCAACAGGCCAGAACCTCTTTGTTCCTTTCCCATGGTCCTCTCCTTGTCCAGGGTGGTTGCCCCCTCATGACCTGAAAGCTATTAATGTCCTTTTCCGGTCTCTCCAGGCATCCCGGCCAGTTAAGAACCCCAGACATCTGTGACACAGCATAGCACCAAATAAACAAACATGTTCACAATGATGATGTCCATATAAAAAACAAAATGGAATCACTGAAGAGAAGTTAGGAGTTTTTAAACATCATGAAAAACACATTAGGCACAAAAACAGATTTGCTTGACCTTCAAATACTCCAAAAAGAGGTACTGATTATTTTTAACAGTCAAGAAACATCACACTTGTGTGAAGAGTACCAAATTATAATAAATAATTACAGAGAGAATATAACTTGGGGCCAACACAAAAAATGAGGGGAATGTTTTGTTAACGAAAAAGTTAAATGCAAGGGGTAGCACTCAGGTTTCCTGGTTGAAGGGCAAGCATGCTATCACAAAACTACCATTGTAATCTTTGTGGCACTGTTTCATTTTCAATAGACTATTTTTAAACTTACTTGGCAGATGATCTTTATTTCAGGTGACCTACAACACCTGTGATACCATTGGTTTAATTTCTTTTGCAGGTGGAGTGACTTGCTCATGGAGACACAATGTCAGTGGTGAAATTTGAACCCACAACCTCAGGGTGTGACATTTAAAGTCATAAACACTAACTCACATTGCCTGCATCACACTTTAATATTTCGACCAATCACCCTCACCCTTGGTCTCCCCTGCCACCCACTGTGGAGGGTGAAAAGTTACATGTCAAAAGCCTCACTTACTGTGAAAAGTACCTGGGTGCCACATTTCAAGTCTGAGGCTTGAAAAACAAAGCTGTGCATAAATATCATGGTGCTGGAGAATGTCAATGAATACTTTTTGGTTGGACATGCAAGTAAGAATATGCAACAATACTACTACTATCAATACTACCACTACTAAAGGCTCTGTAAACTAGGATGAGAAAAAAGAAGTTGTTTACAGTTGAGTAAATCTGTCTTTTCTGTTTTTCTGCATGCTTTTGCAATTTTGTTGTCTTCCAGTCTCCATTCATAGGTAACTACCCATCCTTTTATCATACATTAGTTTATAATTGAAAGAAAGACAGAATAGTATTTAATTCCAACATCCTGTTTTAATCTGTATGTCTTGTTCTTGTTTAAATTCTTTTTTCACTTAAAATCTTTTCAGGAGAGTAAACATAATTACTCAAATCACTTACATCTCCTTGGCTTTAAGATGACTGGGCATTAAAATAACTAGTGTCAGATAATCTCAGAGGTAAGCTTAGCATATTGTGAATGCAATACATCGAGTCTCTTTGCAATCAGAAAGAAAGTTGTTCAATATCTTACAGAATGTAAAATATTTTAATATATAAAAGATTATTATAAGTACTTTCATTTTTGCACTAAGTAATATAATTCCAGAATTTAAGAACTTTAAAATTCACACTAATATGATTTGCATTTTTTATTATAATGTATATTTGAATATTAATTATACCAATTAATAAATAATTGCTTGAAATTAAACCAACTACCCTGTAAAATAAGAAGCATTCTGGGTTTCATTTATTTGTACAGTTTCTTTGTAGAGTTTAAAGGGTTTGCAAATGGTGCCAAGCTGGAACTCTCACTTAAATTGTGATTGTTCTTTCAATTAATGAAGTTTACATGCGAGCAAAGTTGGGAGAATATGTCTTAGTGTTTGCTTTATGCTTTATTAATTGATAGTTGTAACTGTTTTGCTTATTTTTACTGGGTCTTGATTAAGGATGAGCAAAAGCCATTTGGAGTAAAATGTCAAGTCAATGTTTTAATACTCCTGATGCTGCCTAATAATGTGCAGTTTATTTAGGAAGATTTAACAATCTTATACCATATGTAGTTAGTTTCAACTGTTTGTTTTTTTATTTTTTAATTTTTTAAATATTTCCTTTTGCTGTTCATTTTTATTTTTGGAAAGCTCTATGTAAGAAAACAATAGTTTGAACATAACATGAACTTGGCAGATATAGTCCTCACAGTTTGATGTTTCATCTTTGGAGTAGGAGCAGTGGGGTGCTTCAGAAATCAGATTTAACAGAGGTACTATGAGGGAATTTTAAATATCAAAATTGTTGCAACTGCACAATAATTAAGAAATTAGCATATATTTATATTATATTAGCACACAAAAGTCAATTAGATAATAATCATTATTTTTATTATAGACCTAGTGAATGACCAAGTTAACATGCATCTATAGGAAACCGGATGGTAATGTCATCCTTGGGTGCCAAAATTAGGTGATTAATACAGGACCAGAAGGTATGTCTTATGCAGAGGGAAGCGGAAGTGAAGTTATTAGAGAAGGCTGGAAGAGGCATGTCGTTGCAGGACTGATTAATTTCCTCATTGTTGTTCTTCTGTTTGTCTGTTGAAGAAAGAGAAAAGGCATACTTCTCTCTAATCCCCCATCTTTCGATCTTTCACGCTCGTTTGAGGGTACGAGAGTATACAAAGGGAAGATGAGTATTTCTGTCTTCTGGAATGCATTCCTGTGCATTTCTAGCATTTTTTTATTTTGCCTTTTTTCAACTTTAGTCTTTTTTGTTACTGTATATAATTTGGGTTTGCTAATAATATTGTCAACATTTGTACTGGATATCTGCCTGCTATCACTATAATTAATGCTAAGAAGGTATAGCCCCTTTTACTGTGGGAAGACACTGAAATTCGGGATTTGAGGTTTGCAGTTTGAATATTCCTATTCAGGGAGTATTTTTTAATAGTTAGGCTTTGAATTAAATGTGACACATCTTAAGGTTAAGCTGCCTAGCCTCTGAGATTCTATTTTGAGACACCCACTAAGGAATGGTGCTTAGTTTCTGAGGTTGCATATGAAATATTATTTATGTAACCACACTAATAAAGCTACTTAGCCCCTGAGGTTTTATTAAAAAGCATTTACTAATTAAACAGAGCTTGAACTCTGAGTTTTCAGGTAAATTAGCCATAGTTATATTGCTTTCTGAAAGTATATAAGGGAAAGCTTTGCAAACGATAGTAAACTAATTCAGATCTTACAGTAACATAACTAATTTCTGTCATACAGATAAAATTGATCTTTTTGTCCAAAATCAATAAATTGGGGTCAGTTTTTTTGGTCCTTGCTCTTGTTATGTCATCGATTAGGAGATGTTAGACTGTACTGAAGCTGGGTGAGTTGAAACTTAATATCTCTCTTAATTCGCAACCAAGTAAAAATGCCTACATGTCTGCAGAGGGAGAAAAAAAAAAATTGGTCATCTGATGAAGACTGATGAAAACTGAAACCCCTGACTCTATTCTTGTCTCTATTTTTTTAAGTTTCTTTTTATTGTTATGCATCTTCTGAAATAAATTTCCTAACATAAAACTAGTAACTGAAAAACATTCAGCTGTAAAAGGAGAAGAGCTGTGGGTCTCTTGCTTTTTATTCAAGCCTGAAAAGTCATGCCATAATGGGTAGAAAGTATAATGAAACTCTTTTATGGAGTTCTGGTACATTATAATAGGAAACCACAAATGCCCAAATGGGTTTATTGTTTTTTCATATTAGAAAATGGCTTGTCATTTGAACAATGTAGTATAAATATGAAATGAAGGGTTGTGTAAACTGTAATTAATATCATTACCATTTTGCAAATTTTCACTTGATACTGTATTTCATTGGCAACAATCATTGTATAAATCCAGCTTGTCCAATTAACTGGACACACAAGTGCACTAAGCAGCTCAACTGCAAAATGTCTGCTGTGGCCTTATAGGCTGATGTATGTGTAATCTGCTCTGAACAGATTAATTGGAAATAGTATATCTGGCAATAGATTGTGTTTAAATTATTCCATTAAGTTGTGCACATAAATATCAATGGCTTAACAGGACTTAATTTTCTACATGGATCCCCTGTTCCAAATTCTTATTCCTCGTATAGATTCTACAGTAGGTAAAGTCTTGATATGTTTTGAAGCCTTTGAGGTAAAAACTGCTGATATACTAAATGTTTTGTTCTCTATTCAGCAGAGATGGATTTCAGCCCCAGGGAAATGGTGTTTTTTTTGTTTGTTAGTCTGAGAAGAAAAAGGAAAAACAAGAGCAGATTTCATGTTACACAGCGTGAATCTTGTATATTAATAGCAATACCTGCATTTACTTGCACTTGTTACAATCTTCATGCTATCAAATGGTGTAGAGAATCAAATAACCTTCTGAGCTCTTCGTGATTTTTACATTTCGTCTGACATATCACTAATAGGGTCAGATGTAGAATATCATACTTAATTGAATGGACTATGCAGGTCATGGAAATGGGCAAGGCTTTAAATTTAATTTACACACTTGAACAGTTATGGTAGTGCACATATATAGCTTTGAAAGCTGAACTCTCTTACCTTGCTTTTCATCAAAAAATGACACAATTCTTATTCTTATTGAGCTGGTGGCTGCAATCATGAAATATACCGGAATGCAAGGATAAAACCTACCAACCTATTTTAAAACATTATGAGAACATGATAAAGAAAGTAGACATTTACTGTTAAATTACTCTTGTAGAATGCAGAAAAATAAACCCAATGTATTTAGGATATGCATATACCACTAATGGCGGCACGGTGGTGCAGTGGGTAACGCTGCTGCTTCACTGTTAGGAGAGCCGGGTTCGCTTACCGGGTCCTAGCTGCGTGGAGTTTGCATGTTCTCCCCGTGTCTGAGTGGGTTTCCTCAGGTACTCCGGTTTCCTCCCACAGTCCAAAGACATGCAGGTTAGGTGCATTGGTGATTCTAAATTGTCCCTAGTGTGTGTTTGGTGTGTGTGTGTGTCCTGTAGTGGGCTGGCGCCCTGCCCAGGGTTTGGTTCCTGCCTTGTGCCCTGTGTTGGCTGGGATTGGCTCCAGCAGACCCCCCATGACCCTGTAGTTAGGATATAGCAGATTGGATAATGGATGGATGGATATACCACTAACAACAGAGAGATTGACTCTACTATAAATTATCATAATGAAAAGCCAGAGGAAGCCTTTCATTTGTGTAAATTTTGTATCATTCTAATATTTTCAACATTAAGAAATAACACATTATGTTTGATTGTAAGGAAAATATTGTGCTTTCTTGGAAATTTGCAATTAAACATTATTGTGCAGTGGAGTTATGGAAAATCTCAAAATAAATCTCGTAAATTTCAGTAAGGAAAATGAGTAAATAGCTAGATTTACATAAAAAAGATGGTTAGAGGCACAACATCTTGTGTCACTTCCCTTCATGAAGGTTTCTTTATAGTGAATTAAGTTAAGGAATGACAATACACTTCGTAACTTTGTTTTCAACAGGAATTGTCTGTTCAGTTATATCACTGCATCAAAGCTATTTGTTAGGTTTGGAAGTCTTTTGCTTTAATGTAATGGTTAATACATGATGTTCATCTCAAACATTAAGCACATAAAAGGATCCCTGTGATTAAAAGAAAAAAGAGGAGATTTCTTTCAAATAAAAAGATAATGAAGCACACATTTCAGTTAACAATTCAATAATTATTAACAGATGTGATGTTGAGTGTTAATTAATCAAATACAATTTCCCTATGGGATTAATAAACTATATCTAATCTAATCTAATCTATACTGGTTATACAGTATAAGTATGGTGTTTTTTTAACAAAAAAGTAAACAGAAAGTTTTGGAATGATAATGTGGCCTGCACTAGCCGCCAAAACCCAACACAAGCAGACACCAGGCGCAAGTTTAACACACAGCACTTATTTAGTGGGGAATTATTTTTCTTTCACTTCCCACAACAGTGCAGTACAAAAGCACCATAAATCACAGCACAATGGTCTTTTCTGTGCCTTCTTCTTGGCTTTTCTCTCTCTTTCTTTTTCATCTCCCTCCACTCCTCATCTGGCAAGCTTCATCCACCTCCTCCTGGCTCTTGCTCCTGGAGTAGGGCAGCTGGTACCTTTTATAGAGCATCCAGAAGTGCTCCAGTTGTCTGGTGATCTCCTTCCGGCAGCACTTCCGGGTGTGGCGGCATTCCTGCCATAAGGGGCTCATCCAAAGGACCCAACAGGGCTGCTGCAAGCTCCAACTCCCAGTATGCCCTTTGGGAATCTGTAGAGCCACAGTAACCCAGGGAGGCTGCCCTCTAGCATGCTCTTACCACATTCTCTCTCCTGGTCCTTTCATCCAGCTGGTGACAAAAAAAAATTAAATATTAGTAATCAATAATATTTTATAATGCAAAATGTTAAAAATGTTTTACTTCTCTACCTTTAACTGCTTTATTTATGGTTAAGAAATTTCACTTTGTTTATGATATTATTATGATCTGGCAGATAAATAAAAAATTTTGCAGGGCTAGCAGCCAGCTGGACTACAGACCCGAGTGTAGGAGGGGTGGTGTGCCCTCCGCATTACAGGAGGTTGAATATGCTGAATGAGGCAGTCAAACTGCAAAAGGTAATAGATCACTCAAAGTTACACCAGGGGCAGACTGGTCATGTGAAACTGCAGCTGAAAGTGAGAAAGAGCAGGACTCCCCGAAAAGCAGCTTGACTGGCACTTAAGATTCATATACTGCTGGGAAGCTATTTCTATGAACATCCTGAAGAGAAAAGAAGTTCAAGTGGCATGCTCTGGGTCTTTAACACCTGGATGACTTGAATGAGTGGACTTACTGTAATGATGTGAGCATCAAGTGTTCTGGCTTGTTCCAGGGCCACAATACCAGACAAGAAGAATATCGTCCCCCTCAGACATCAACAATGGGGAGTATATAAAACTTATATTTAAAAACGTTTGTTTTTCCTAGTTGATGCATTGTCTTTCTGTTCTTCATTTATGAGCAAGTGTTTTTTCCTGAAGCCATAAGACAGTCACTACACTGGTGTCAGGCCATAGAATTTACTCTTTTTTTGCACCCGGAAAGCAAGGCTAGAGATAAATTAACTACTTGACCCACCAGAATCTTGGCTTTGAGTAAAGAAAGAGCCTTTGGAGGGCTCAGATACATGGGACTGGGACATGGAAGGACCCTCAATTGCTTACATAGCCATTTGGGGTCTGAGTATAGTTGAACAAAAGTTCCAGGGTACAAGAATTTAAAACTGAAACCTGGATATGGGCAATCAGAAGGCTTTTTAGAATCATTTCAAGGTCATTTTGACAGCCAGCAAATGGAAAATGAGAGACTGAGCAGGGAAGTTGGTGGCAGCTTTGGAAAGTGAGGCTTTCAAAGTATTAGAGGATATGCCCCAAAGGGAATTGATGGACTTGAGTCAGCTGTTACCAGTCATTAGTGTAGGTAGACTGAAATTGCCATAGGGTTGAAACAGCAACTATATGCCTAAATGTGAAAAGAGAACAAGTGCCGAAGAACTTTTGCAGTTGAAATACAAGAGCTGGTGGAATATGCTTATCCCCATTTTGTCTGAGAAATTCAGGAAGAACTGGCACGAGATGCATTACTGATGCTTTGCAGCACCCCATACAGCTCACCTGTCTGGGTAAAACATACAGTTTGAACTAATATGTGTGGCAGAGCAGAGACCAAAAGACAAAGGTGACTAAATAGCTAAAATGATTGCCATCTAATGTCAGAATGATTTTATTACTGTTTGTTAATTAAGTTCAAATAATAACAATTTGTTGGCAGTGTGGCCAATTATGTCACATTAGACAGCACCGCCTATGTTCCAAACACTAAAGAGCTTTCAACAAAGTACAGAGTAGGGAGGGTGCCTCCATATTTCAGAGCAATCCCACAAGAAAGGACTGTTGATTATGCAGTGGAGCTGTCAATTCCCAATGGGACATTTGCGAGGAGGAGACTTATGTCATCTTGCAGTGGTCGTAATCACTACGATTCACCACGTTTATAGCGATTTGTTAACTCCGGATTACACGTCAACCCCAAACTACCTTCGGACCTCTTTCTGCAATGCTGAAAGATTACATCAAATAATAAAATTAATTTTATCCAAAAATGACCCAGAGAAATGGTGTAGAGAATCAAAATGTAATAAATAAACTATACATATTATATTATCACCATTTTGCTCCTGGGTTTATGACTGTGGTGACTAAATGGAGGAATGTGCATTTCAAGCTTTGAACGATGCATTGTGTCATACTCCTGTACTAGCTGCTCCCAACCCTATCTTACTTTTCATATTGAACACTAATGCTAGCACAGTAGTTTTGTGAACATTTCTGTCCTGGCCCTACCACTCAGTTAAATGAGCAGTTGGATACATTAATGCATTATGTAAGGATGAATGTAATTATTTTATTAGTCAAAAAGAGTTGCTAGCAGAGTTGGAGGCCATTAGCCATTTCAAACATTATTTGTACTGTACATCTTGTACACTTGGCAGTGACCACAAAGCCTTACATGATGACTTAAGGAAGTAGAAGGACAATTGCTTGAATGAATACAGACCTTTCACTTTACTGTGAAGTATCAGCTAGTGGGGGCATCATTATGATGTTACTTCAGCCAGGAAGAGTGGGACTTGTTTAAGCAGGAAGAAAGTTGTACCATTGTGTTGCCAGTTGGGCAAGAGGACTAGAAAGGAGGGCCAGCAACAATGCCCAGACTTGTGGTGAATACAAGACTAAGCAGTAGCAGTATGGAGATCTAGCTGGGAGCAGGTGGCTCCTGAGCATACAAACCCTAGGCTATCCAATAAGTGTTGCAAAGAAAATGGTGAGAGCCGGCATAAGGTGAGGGTATATGGCAAGTGGTGGTACCAAAAAGTAATCAAAAAGACATTCTCGAGGCTGTACATGGAGGCCTGGGGTCAGGAATTTTACTGGGGTTGTTACTGCTAAGACATTGAAGATTATTGTAATGTATATGTCTCAAAAAAGGGACCCACTGTATGCTCATCTGCTGCTTTTCAGCAATATTCTGTTGGACTAATAATGATGTGGGTGGGAGTATACAGTATATTTTGGGTCAATTTCCATGCTCCATCATAGGAAACAGATACTGTATATCCTGGTAACAGCTGATTATTTTACTAAATGGCTAGAGGCATATCTGCTGACTGGCCATGAGGATGAAGCCATCACGGATTTTGTTATCAAAGGCACGTTTAGCTGATTCAGCATGCCTATGGAGCTTCATTTAGACCAATAGTGAAATTTTAAAAGTCAAACTTTTTAACATGTGTATGAGAAAATAAACATTCAGAAGATGCACACTACACAGATACACCCACAAAGTAAAGGCCTGGTGGAAAGATTCATTTAGACATTATCCACATGGACAGCCATAATTACTAATCACCATCAATTGGATTGGCACCAACATCTGCTTCTGGTTCAGATGGCTTGCTGATTGGCTGTTAAGGAATCTGTATTATTAATGTTGCAATGTGAGTTCAGAATATCTGCCTTTACTGCATATGGTCTGTCCCTGGAAGCAGAGGAGGATTCTGGTCCACAGCAGGCCTGTAGTTTGCAGGACCACCTCAATATTGTGCACAAATTCAACTGTAAACATCTGCATGAGGTCAGTGTTATCCAAAAAAGGTACAATGACTTACAAATGCAGGGACAACCATTTTGTCCTGGAGATCAAGTGTGGCTATATAGCCCTCAAATAACAAAAGTGTCTATGACCCAAGTTGGAACATGGTCAGTGTTGGAGCAAGTGGGTGAAGTTGCATGTTAGATACAGATGCTACCTGGAGAATGATGGATTTTCCTTCTTCACAATAGGTGTGCATCTTATTGAGGAAGAAAAAAAAAAGGCAAAAAACGACAGCCCTATACTGTATCTCAGAATATTAGTAGACAGGGTTAGTCTGTCAGCTCCAGCACATACTGTACATAGGCAGGACTCTTTCTAGCCACATGAATCCTCTGATTAGGTCCTGGAAACTAATTGGACTGCCGAGTTGTTACAGGGATTTTTTTTTGATATCCTCAGATTTGTGTAGTTAAAAAAAGGAGTGAGCACAGAAACAACCCAACAGAAAATTAAACAATTTGGCGGGGTTAACAAAGCTGTGGACAACAGAGCAGAGAGTGTGCCTGCCACGTCAGAGGCTGTTGAATCTGTTAAATGAAGCAGTCAAGCTGTGAATAGTAATGGACCAACCAAAGTTATGAAACCAGCCAAGAGTTGACTCAACATGCAAAACATCATCTGAAAATCGCAGATGTCAGATCTCCTTAAAAGGCAATAAAGGAAATGGTTTAACTATCACTTTGGATAGCACACTGCTGGGAAGCTTGTGGACCACTTCCGTGTACTTTCTGAAGATTGAAGAAGTCCAAGTGTCATGTTTTGGAGCCATAAGACTGGGACAGCTTCAGTGTATGGACTTTCTGTAGTGATGTGAAGGTGTATTCTGGGAATGTGACACCAGGATGAATTTGGAACAAATAGGACTGCAGTAGTAATTAACCTATGGCATGTTTCAGGGTCATAAAGCAAATATTGACCTGATATATTACCAGAGGAGGTAGTGCCTTTCTTTGTTTCCGATGACAATTTGTAAGAATCTTCCCCAATAAGAAAATTGGGTAACACTTTACATTGTGTCCATAATTACACTGTAACTACTATGTAATTACCTGTATAAGTACAGTGTAACTACGAGTTATTACTCCATACTGACTGTGTAATACAAAGTAACGTTATAGTTAATTACTCAGCTGTCATTGTTATTCCACAGTTTATATAATTACAATGTAAAAATTTATCACTAATCCAAAAACAAGTGTACTTACATAGTTACATTGTATCTGTACTTTCAAAATGTAATAAAAACATCAGGGTATTTAACTACAACTCTGTAAAAGATGTTCCATGGTTTGGGCAATTGTAATGGAGAATTGCAGTGATAGCTGTATAGGTTTTCGATGATATTTCAAGATCTATTTTAAATTGTGAAAACACCTTTGCAAAATAGTTAACGATTTTGCCTCACAGATCCATTATCCTGAGATGGAATTTTGTCTGGAGGCTCCAGCAGACCCCCGTGACCCTGTGTTAGGATATAGCGGGTTGGATAATAGATGGATGGATATGTGTGTTGTCACAAGAATGAGACATACTCAGATAAAGGTTTGGGGCAGCCACCCGTATAATCTGGTTTTCTGGCTGCAAAATCGTTTTGTAGTAATACAAAGCACTGAAGTGCATACAACCGAGTCCAAAACAAGACTTAGGGAAAAGGGAAAAAGGGCAGGCTTTTAAAGGGGAAGACAGGCAGTGAGGACATGAGGATTGGGCACGTGTTCGTCCCTCATTGGTTTGGTCCCGGAAGTGATGTCAAAAGAGCCAGGTGGAGTCTCCCAGGGATGGTCTACAGGGAAGTGTGAAAAAGAGTCAGTGCACTCTGCCACACACCGGCATGCCTCAGAACTGCCTTCACTCAAGCCCTTTAGCTGCCTCCCATGCGCACGTGTGTGACAAGGCCCCCCCCTTAGCCCAGACCCGTCGGGTCGGGCGACCCTAACCGAGAGGTCGTGAACCCGAGAAAGAGCATCAGCATTGGCATGGAGAGCACCTCGACGATGAACGAGCGAAAACTTGTACGGCTGTAGGTCAAGAAACCACTGGGTGACCCGCGGATTCGACTCCTTGTGCAGGGCCATCCACTGTAGAGGTGCATGGTCCGTGATAAGGGTGAATTCCCAGCCCAACAGGTAGTACCTAAGCTGAGTAATCGCCCATTTAATCGCCAAAGCCTACCTTTCCACCCCTGCATACCTGGTCTCCCAGTCAAACAGTTTCCGGCTTAGGAACATGATGGGGTGTTCCACACCATCGACACTTTGGCTCAGCACGGCGCCCAGGCCTGTGTCCGAAGCGTCCGTCTGGAGGATGAAAGGCAAAGAAAAGTTAGGTGCCATCAAAATAGGTGCGGACATAAGGGCCTGTTTTAAGTCACCAAATTCAGCGCTTGTCTTCTCAGTCCAAACCACAATGTTCGGGGCCGTCTTCTTTGTTAAATCAGTCAAGGGCGCCGCCCTCTCCGAGAACCGGGGTACAAACCGGCGGTAGTACCCAGCTAACCCGAGGAAAGCTTGGACCTGCCGCTTGGTTCGCGGACGGGGCCATTTCAAAATGGCATCAACTTTGGAGCACTGTGGCCTTATGGTACCCCAACCCACCAGGTAGCCTACATATTTGGCTTCGCTTAACCCAAAGAAGCATTTCTTGGGATTAATCCAGAGCCAGGCCTCACCAAGTGTTCGCAATACCGCTCGGACATGCTGTAGGTGTTCCCTCCATGTGCTGGAATAGATAACCACGTCATCCAGGTAGGCAGCACTGTATGAGTTATGAGGCCGGAGCACTTTGTCCACCAGACGCTGGAAGGTTGCCGGAGCCCCGTGTAACCCAAATGGAAGGACACGATACTGCCAGTGTCCGCTAGGGGTACTAAACGCGTTTTTTTCCTTCGAGGAGTCCGTTAAAGGAACCTGCTAGTACCCTTTTGTCATGTCAAGTGTGGTCAAGTACCGAGCCTGTCCAAGCCTCTTGAGGAGGTCGTCCACTCGTGGCACTGGATAAGCATCGAATTGGGAGACTTGATTAAGCCGACGGAAGTCCTTGCAAAACCTCCAACTCCCATCAGGCTTACCGACGAGCACAATTGTCCTGGACCAGGGACTATAACTTTCCTCAATCACACCTAGCTCCAGCATGTGCTTGATCTCAAGCTCCACTTCAGCCCTTTTTGCCTCGGGAAGACGATACGGGCATTCTTGGACAATAACCCTGGGCTCTGTCACAATGTTGTGCTCAACCAGAGAGGTCCTTCCGGGGTTTTCACTGACTACCTCCCGGACGGCCCGGATAACTGTTTCCAGCTCCTGCTGTTGTCTGGGACTTAGGTTTGTACCGAAGTTAAGGCGGTGTGTGTGAGCGAAGAGTGAGCGGGGCTGGCCGACATGCCTCAGAACTGCCTTCACTCAAGCCCTTTAGCTGCCTCCCATGCGCACGTGTGTGACAGTGTAAAATGTGTATGTTCTACCCATGTGTCCCTATGTCTTCTTCATGGGTTTTACTGCCACATCCCAGGGACATTTAGGTTGGGTTACATGGTCATCTGTGTAAGACTATGAGTGCTGGTATGTTTGTCAGTGGGCCTTGAAATGGGATGCCTCTCCATCCTGGGCTGTTTCCTGCCTTGTGCCCGGTGATGCTTGGAATGGCTCTGCGACCTTGTGTACCTTGATTGAATGATGCAAGTTTGGCAGTATTATGTTAGGGATGGGTATAATAATAGCCCAAAAAATTAAACTACAAGAATGTGACAAATGCTTGTTTAAGCAAAACATGTCAAGGAGGTGCCTTTCTAGATTTTGGGAAAAAGCATTAACCAGTTTGCAAAGGCTTTTTCACCATTTAGAAAAGATCTTGAAATATCATTGAAAACCAAGGCAGTTATCGCTGCAATTCTCCATTATAATTTCCCAGACTATGGAACATCTGTTACATAGTTGTAGTTACATACCCTGATGTTGTTATTACATTTTGAAAGTACAGATACAATGCAACTATGTAAGTACACTTGTTTTTGGATCAGTGATAAATTGTTACATTGTAATTATATAAACTATGGAATAACAATAACAACTGAGTAATTAATTATAACGTTTCTTTGTATTACACAGTAAGTACGGAGTAATAACTCATAGCTACACTGTACTTATACAGGTAATTACATAGTAGTTACAGTGTAATTATGGACACTTAATGTAAAGTGTTACTGAAAATTGAATCATTTACTGTGAAATACAGTTATTCATACTACAGATGCAATAATCGTAAACATTAACATGTAGACTGTAGACCAAAATCAAAACTTATACATTTTTCCACACTTCAAAGCAATAGAAGAAACCAGATAAAACAAAGCTTTAAATTTATATAAAATGAGAAATACAAATACTACAGAAGGATGAATATTTACAACTCCAGCAAATCCAGGAAGAAAAAAGTTAACTTCCTAGTAGATTCAAAATAAATCACATACACAAAACCTTAATATGTACATGTGATAAGTAGTCCATGGCTCTGGACTTGTTATAATTAAATAATCAACATCCTGAGAGCGTGCAAGCTCAGAGTGGGTGCAGATGTTTGCATAACAGTGCTGCTCCAGGGTTGGTTTCAATGCTGGGCTGATTATGCACTCACGTGCAAATCCAAGCGGATCAGTCAAGTGCCGCATTCATACCTTGGAATGGGCAGAGGGTCGCATCTGCACCCAATCAAGCAAATATAAGAGGGGAGGGGAGACAGAGAGAAACAGAAAGAAAGAAGAAATGGGACAAAAAAACAATAAAGTGAGAGACGGATGTTAAAATGAATAATTTCAGTGAGGTTCTTTAAATGTCTCAACATTCTGTTGCCAAATAGCATGGAAACTAATAAAATATTGTCTGAACACTCACATTAGGCACAGCCACCAACTCTATCCTCAAACACTCCCTGAAATGCAAAACCTTGTCTATAAAATCATTTGAGTGTGACATCCATATTTAATATTCTATTTAATTCGGAAGAAACTCTGCTTTCTCATTTCTCCCACCTCCTACAGCCACAGTGGCTCAGACAGACCATTTACATTTATAGTGGACTTAAGGAAGTGCTCAAGAGCCACCCCAAATCTAAATTATTGCCATAGAATGCAAAGATATAACAAGAAAGGAAGTTTATTAACAAGACAGTGAAACATAGGAGAAAAAAAAAAACAATACACAACTAGGTAAAACAACTAAATATAAGCCATCTGATCTTCCTTTACAACATTAGGGTACCTGTTTAATTGAGAGGTACCAGGCCCACTAGTGTGGACCATTTTCTTCTTCTAATAAAAATTCTTTCTAATCAAATGGAATTCTTTTTCCCTTCCAGCAAGTCCTGTTTAACAGCTAGCTTCCAACTCAAAGGGACTTTTAAACCTGAACACAAGAATACATCTGATAAAGCCATCAGGAATACTTTCAGTTTATCCAACCACTATTCATAAGCTTGTTAGTGTCTTGAGGAATTCTCCCTAGTGGCACCAGATTTCCCCCTAAGCTCTTCCTACCATAACAGCACTGATTGATTTATTTAGTCTTTTTTCACAACTCAGCAGCAGCTTAACTAACGTTATTTAGAAAATCTGATGCCAATACATTTGCACTGTGTCATGTACATGGACCGTTTATAAAGAAAAAACATCTGGAATAAGGAACAATTAATTGGTGGCATGAGAATGTAGCGGCAAAAAATGCTCACTGAGAAAAGTGCAGTGTGACAAATGCGTGAAGTGACAAATGAGATGCAGCTAGTAAAGGGTCACTATGCCCTGCATGTTATAAACACACAAACAAAACTTACACGTTAAAGAAAAAATGCCATCTATAAACACCTCATACAATAAAAGAGACAATGAAAAACTGTACTGTGCAATTTATATTGTTGACTCCTGCAAAAACTGTAAATGTGGCACCCATCTAAATGCCGGTATTAACTGTTGCAGGTGGAAAATAAATGGGAATGACTTCAAACTAAAAGATATGCACACAAGCAACAGGATAAGTCACTTACTCTCTCACCTTGTCTCTTCTCCATGTGCACTTGAGATGATCACAATACACAATACAAATTGTGGATAACTCTATCCCTTTTCCCAGCCTCCTACCTTCTTTGCCACTTTGCTGTTCTTAACATTAGAATCCCTGAAGCCTACGAAAAACTCATAATCCCAGGCCACCTTAAATTCATTCACACTTCTCCTCATCAGCGTCTTTGTTTTGCAAATGTGTCGATCAGCACAAGCAGCAAGCAGCCTGCTATCTAACCTCTCCCCCATCGATGGAGCTGAATCTGTCACAAAATTATCAGAGTTCAAGTGTGTTTATCTGCATGTGAGGTGCCTGGTGTTGTATAGGGTAAATAATATATCATTATTTTAAATCAATAAATTTCATGTGTATTCCAACAATCTTGGTAAATGTAGGACGACAGGAAATGCGAGAAATACAAGAAATGCTGAACACATACAGTACAGGCCAAAAGTTTGGACACACCTCTTCATTCAATGAGTTTTCTTTATTTTCAAGACCATTTACATTGGTAGATTCTCACTGAAGGCATCAAAACTATGAATGAACACATGTGGAGTTATGTACTTCACAAAAAACGGCGAAATAACTGAAAACATGTTTTATATTCTAGTTTCTTCAAAATAGCCACCCTTTGCTCTGATTACTGCTTTGCACACTCTTGGCATTCTCTCGATGAGCTTCAACAGGTAGTCACCTGAAATGGTTTTCACTTCACAGGTGTGCCTTATCAGAGTTATTTAGTGGAATTTCTTGCTTTATCAATGGGGTTGGGACCAGCAGTTGTGTTGTGCAGAAGTCAGGTTAGTTGGACGATCATTTATTTTTCAACAGGACAATGACCCCAAACACACCTCCAGGCTGTGTAAGGGCTATTTGACCAAGAAGGAGAGTGATGGAGTGCTGTAAATGGTCATGAAAATAAAGAAAACACATTGAATGAGGAGGTGTGTCCAAACTTTTAGCCTGTACTGTACCTAAAGCAAACTTTTTCCAAGTTATACTAATAATGACATGAAGTGTATAATGCGTGAAGACTTTAGTCTAAATATCAAATAAACACGTCTTTACACCAGTACTTCTGCTCCTCCTATTCAATTCCTGGTACCCTCCAAAGGAGACTTTCACATCTCTTTGCTGCCACAGGAAATGTTGGACCGCCAGGTAATTGTGTGCACCTAAGCACCCATACTGCAGATTGCCCAGCCCCTGAACTTTGTGCATAATGTGGTTCTGTAAAATAAACAGTACAATTTACACTTTGTTTTGGGCTGTCTCTCTTCATTTGTGCAAGATGATTCTCCTTATATTATGTTTGTTTTGCAAATGTTTTGTTTGTGGTGCTATAAATTGAATAGTCTAGTGGCCTTTAACTAACTGTGTGCATATTTCTGCATTCATTTTTCTTCTGTGCTTATGTCATGGTGCGCTTTTATCTGTGCCATTTTCCCCCACTCGCTTTTATGAGTGAGCCAATCAGATTATAATTAGGAAAAGCCAACAAATCTGAATCATTATGTGATCAGGATAATGAAATAAGCAAGTATTTTATGTATAAACTTGTCTTTAAAAACAATTCCCTTGCTCTATGTTCATGTTTTTTTTTCTTAAAGTATTTGTAATTATAAAGTTTAAAATAAGTTTTCTTTTTTTTTTACACAAAATAATTTGTTATAATACTGCTTACATTATGAAATGTCTTAGAGCATTGCGCGAATGAGCAAAGATAAAAAAAAATGTTAGTTCAAGATACAGTCTAAACACTCACAAAGCTACAGTTGTGCTTGAAAGTTTGTGAACCCTTTAGAATTTTCTTTATTTCTGCATTAATATGACCTAAAACATCATCAGATTTTCACTCAAGTCCTAAAAGTAGATAAAGAGAAACCAGTTAAACAAATGAGACAAAAATATTATACTTGGTCATTTTTTTATTAAGGAAAATGATCAAATATTACATATTTGTGAGTAGCAAAAGTATGTGAACCTCTAGGATTAGCAGTTAGTTTGAAGGTGAAATTAGAGTCAGGTGTTTTCAATCAATAGGATGACAATCAGGTGTGAGTGGGCACTCTGTGTTATGTAAAGAGCAGGATCTATGAAAGTCTGCTTTTCACAACATATGTTTGTGGAAGTGTATCATGGCACAAACAAAGGAGATTTATGAGGACCTCAGAAAAAGAGTTGTTGATGCTCATCAGGCTGGAAAAGGTTATAAAACCATCTCTAAAGAGTTTGGACGACCAACCCACAGTCAGACAGATTGTGTACAAATGGAGGAAATTCAAGACCATTGTTACCCTCCCCAGGTGTGGTCGACCAACAAAGATCACTCCAAGAGCAAGGCGTGTAATAGTCAGCGAGGTCACAAAGGACACCAGGGTAACTTCTAAGCAACTGAAGGCATCTCTCACATTGGCTAATGTTCATGTTCATGAGTCCACCATCAGGAGAACACTGAACAACAATGGTGTGAATGGCAGGGTTGCAAGGAGAAAGCCACTGCTCTCCAAAAGAAACATTGCTGCTCATCTGCAGTTTGCTAAAGATCACGTGGACAAACCAGAAGGCTATTGGAAGAATATTTTGTGGACGGATGAGACCAAAATAGAACTTTTTGGTTTAAATGAAAAGCGTTACGTTTGGAGAAAGGAAAACGCTGCATTCAAGCACAAGAACCTTATCCCATCTGTGAAACATGGTGGTGGTAGTATCATGGTTTGGGCCTGTTTTGCTACATCTGGACCAGGACCGCTTGCCTTCATTGATGGAACAATGGAATTCTGAATTATATCAAAGAATTTTAAAGGAAAATGTCAAGACATCTGTCCATGAACTGAATCTCAAGATAAGGTGGGCCATGCAGCAAGACAACGACCCTAAGCACACCAAAGAATGGTTAAAGAGAATAAAGTTAATGTTTAGGAATGGCCAAGTCAAATTCCTGACCTTAATCCAATCAAAATGTTGTGGAAGGACCTGAAACGAGCAGTTAATGTGAGGAAACCCACCAACATCCCAGAGTTTAAACTGTTCTGTACGGAGGAATGGGCTAAAATTCCTCCAAGCCTGAGTGCAGGAATGATCAAAAGTTTAGTTACAGTTATTGCTGCAAAGGGAGGGATGGGGTCACACCAGATACTGAAAGCAAAGGTTCACATATTTTTGCCACTCACAAATATGTAATATTCAATCATTTTCCTTAATAAATAAATGACCAATTATAATATTTTTGTCTCATTTATTTAACTGCTTTCTCTTTATCTTACTTTTAGGACTTGAGTGAAAATCTGATGATGTTTAACATCACATTTATGCAAAAATATAGAAAATTCTAAAGTGTTCACAAACTTTCAAGCACAATTGTACATAGTGTAATTTGTAGTTATGTGCAGTGGGACAGAAACACACAAAACTTATAAAAATCCAGGGAAAGAGAAAAACAACAGCAAAATTCTCACATGACATTATTGCAGGAGAATAACAAGCCTGTGTGAGTCACTCATTTTTACTGCAAGAACAAGGTTTTAACATTCACAGGGCTTCCCATCCTTCTCAACAGAAATCATCAATAAAAATAAGAGTGTCTCTGCCTCTGCTAGCATAGGTTTTAGTTCCATGACTTATAGCAGGGAAAAGTTAAATAAGGAAAGGTTCGAATTATCATCCTAAGTTATTATAATAGAATAAAATTGTTTCAACACACCATCATACTGTATTTATATACTGAATATATATTCTCCATATTTACTTTAATAGTACTTTATTTTTTATTTAAAAATGCTTTTCTGTAAGCTGTTCTGAACTGGTAATTTATTTTAGGCAAAGTCAATGCTAAAATCAATGAATTATTGGAATGTAACGGTCAAGGTTTTAGCACTCAAAATGAGATAAGTCAAAAATAAACTGATAAATTTATTATGGACAACACTGCAGGCAATGTTCAAAAAATAAAACATGATTACTTTTATATGAGAATGCTACTTGGTGTAGCATCTCCAATAACAAATAATAGTAAGAAAAAAATAAGACAGATATTTATTTAAACGTTAAAACAAAAAGGGGAACACAAATAACCAGCTAAAAATTAAATTTGAAAACAGTTCAATTGAGAGATCTTTTGTAAGTTCTGTCAGGTAAGGTGAATTGCTGTCCTTCTCATTTGAAAGTAGCAAGTATCATTTTTTCACTCAAATTCATTTTTCATTCTCTTTCCCTGCATCTTGCCTTTCTTTGCCCGTTGCCCAATTTTAAATTCAAATGCCTTTAGCAGAAAGAAGTCTTATGAAATATACAGTGTATCCAGGAAGCTTCTGGTGAAAAGCATGGAGGCATTTTACAGGTCAGTGGTTAGTAAACAAGATCTTCAGGTCATTAGACCATGATTGTGCAAAACCCCTGCATAGCAGAGGTGTGACCTATTTTTAAAGGCCCAGGTGCTAATAGTGGTATCTACACTGACTGCTCTCTGTGTTTGAGAAACAAATCTCACTTGTTGGCAACAAAATGCTGGTGTCCACTATCAGCCTCCTCTCTCTGACTGGGTTGTCTGAAGAACCTAAAGGATATCAGCCCATCACAAGGCACACAACACACACACACACACATTCATACCAGGCAGATTTTAGGATGCTTTTAAACTAACAAAAAAGAACCTGGAAGTTACGTGCAGAGAACATACTAGCAAGCTGAGAATCAAACCAGAGTTCAAGTATTTTGATGCTGCAACAAAGCAAATATATATATATATATATATATATATATATATATATATATATATATATATATATATATATATATATATAAAAATCAGTATATTCTGGAGAGAAAAGAATGTTTTTTTTTCTTCAGAATAAATGAATGCTTCCTAATGGCTAAATATTTTTAACATAAGTTATCCTTCTTGTTGCACTATAAAAAGCAGAAAAATATAAAATGTATTTTTCGCTTTTATGATGCCACTTTCTATTATTCAACAAATATAAAAAATGAACAAAATGTAGTTCTGGGTACTTTTTGCAGTAATGAAAACGCAATAGCACTGCATTAAAGTAATAAGCTAATCTAATTTAATATTTTACCAAGAAGAAGAAATGGCAGGTATTAAATGAATGGATTAATAATTGAATATATTTCATTCTGGTGCCTTTTAAAAGCCAGCTTCCATTTATTGGAATTGATTGTCACTTAGAAGCTGTATCATGTAAGCACTTTTTATTTTGCATATATTGTGTTCTAAGGCATTCACTGTCTGAAACTGCAATACTCTAAGCCATACTGAGTGCATGACCAGGTCGTAGTTTAGCCAAACCTTAAGAAAGGTAAATTCTATTGGTAATGGCTAGTGGCAGCAAGGAATGATAAAAAATAAAGTGGACCTAATTTGATGACAGTGGTGGTTTTCATTATTTTTTGTCAGCATAATGCAATGGTTGAAACAGGAAGAGAAATAAACTGTGTCTACTTGTTGCAGTAGTAGATTTTATCTAAATAATTTATTTTCTCTTGGATAATTGTTGAACACAGTGACTTACTATTTGGAAGTTAAAGTATAATGTTACCAGAGCAGTGTTAACCTTATACTTAGTGTGTGACAGTGGACAAGCTATTCCTACATTTTGTCATCTCATCTTATTCATGTCTTTTGGAAACCTGTTTTTGTGATTCAGTGCACTAGGCTAAGAACAACAGCAATCTATTTCCATCTCTAACATTCGTCTGAAGTTAGGCTGTGTGTCTCTGTAGTCAATCACAGTATTATTAAATTATTGCACTTTGATTGTCACTTACTTGTGGATAAAGGACAGTCTCTAAAGCTTCTAAATACATCATTTAAAGCCTCTAAATAAGTCCTGCCTGGCACTCAAAATTCTTTCTCCATGGGCAAATATTTGTAGTTTTTTGGTTTTACTGTATTTCCTATTTCTTCCTTTTTCATTAATTATTTCATTATGGTTTCTTCCCTCTGCAGTGGGCTGGCACCCTGCCCAATGTTTGTTTCCAACAGATGCCCGTGACCCTGAAGTTAGGATATAGCGGGTTGGATAATGGATGAATGGATGGTTTCCTCCCTTGTTGATGGCATTATTTTGTATTCAGATCACAGCCTTCTGTGAAAAGACAATGGCAAAAGCACGGGGAAAATAGAAGAATTTCAGCGAATACCAAGCGAAGGCAAGGAAAAATTTACTATTTGTTGGTTTAAAAAGTGGTATAAACAACAAAAGGAAGTTGATCGAGTGACATAGAGTGTCGGAGAAACTCGAAAGCTCAAATTCACAAAGTTGCACAGTGCCGAAATAAAAAAGAAGCTGCCAGATATCAAAGTCACCGTGAAAAGGCAAGTCGTAGCCCACTGTCTGAGTGTCATGTGAAAGCTTATTATGGTACAGAGAAAAAAAAATAGGCACACAGTGGGGAAAAAAGCATGAAATGTTATCTTTAATCTTGAAATTTCCACTTTTATCACGTAGTTTATTTTGTCATTAAGGTAGAACATCATAAACTTCATCTTAAAATCATTTAATTTACTAGTTTCTCAAATCCCATCGTAACTAAAGTTGCACATTTAATGCTTTGTTTTGTATTTGATCTTCTATGTGCTCTATGTGTGTGAATCACTACGTGCTTCCGGGCTTTCTCTTATTCCAACAGGACACAGAATCCATTACATTCATAATATTACAGCTCTCTGAATAATTTGAATAATTAAAATACTGAGATGTATACATAATGTCATTTTCATGATGATAGGAGTTAAAACATGTTATTAAACATGGGAACACGGTGGCGCAGTGATTGTTCCTTCCTCACACCCGATGCTTGATTTGCCGTGCACGACCTTCAATGAAATACTTTATTGCAGCAGTACTGTCTCTTTCAAACGTACTAACCTCCAATTCCTGTCCTTCCTTTTCTTTCTTCAAATACCCAATCACCACACAATCAGCTCTGTAATAGGAGTTAAGCCATCTGTAAGCTTAGAACGCCGATTCTTCTTTTTAGGAACATTAAAATATCTTCATAGTACATGTTGTGGACTATGGCAGACCAGTCATCCCGGCCAATACCCCAAAGCCGCCAGCTGGAGCACTCCCTGCAGCATGGAGGTGGCCCGAATGCCAGCAGGGAATTATGGACATTTGAGTTTTCATCCACAGCCCTGCTGGATACCACAGGGGCCACTAGAAGGCGCTGCAGGGAGGAACAATGAGGGTTTCGCCTACAACCCGGAAGTGTGTCCTAGTCACATGGACAGAGGAAATGACATGCTTCCGGGTTGAAGAAAAAAAGACTTTTGATCTGACCCGGAAGTGCTAAGTAGTCACATGGACAGGGGTTCTGAAGCACTTCCGGGTCACGAACTATAAAGACTGTAAGAGATCCCAGACGAGTGAGCTGAGCTGGGTGGCAATGTGTCTGGGAGAGTGGGGGATTATTGATTATTGTGTATTGTATTTATTTTTGAGTATAGTGGAGTGGAGGGTGCTTTCTGCACATTATTATAATAATAAAGTCAATTATTGGACTTTTACTTGGTGTCTGGTGTTTGATCTGAGGGTTCAAGGGGATGACACCACCCTCTATCTGTCACAGTGGTGTAGTTGGCAGGATTCTTTGGCTGTCGATTTGGCAGAGGACCTGTTAAAAAATTTCCTGTGGGCAGAGAACCCTAAGAAGGCGGCATCAGGACACGCAGCAAAATCACCAGAACCCACCTTCACCAAGTTGTCATGGTGAAGAAGAGGAGCAAACAGAGCGATGGTACCGGTGGAAGATCCAAGCTCGTCATGGCCGATGCTCGGGATGAGCTATGGAGCAGCCACACGTGTCGAAAGGGGCCTCCAGAGAAAGATGACCATCACGAGGTACGTGCCGGGGAGTTAATAGAAAATCCCTTTAAAATAACTCATTTTGTCCCATGCATGTACCTCGGAGAAGATCATCTGGAGGTTCTGCAAGAGGCACGAGACAATCCCGAAGACGGTGGTGCACTCCTGTTCAAGACGATGAGCACAAAACGGGACTTCCGCATGTCAGTAGCCGGCGGGGCACACGTGATCAATCCCTTTGTTTTGTGGGAAGGAGAAAGTCCGCGTCCCGCTGTTTGCGACTTCGCTGTTGAAGAAACGGACTTTTCATAGGGGAAGGGGGAGGCGAGGGAAGCACCACTCACCCCACGAAAAGGTAAGGAGGGCCGGGAAACGGCTGATCGATTCGCCGACAAATTAATATAGGCAGATCGCAGTCAGCCAATGATGGCGGCCCGGTACTCTAATGAGAACTCCAAATCCTAGAAGCCTCTCTAAAGCCCATCAGAGCATGTGCCAGGAGCGGGCGTGCTCATTGGCTCCCAGCCTGAGGGTAAGGCTAGTGATTGCCTGGGCCTACATCCGGCTGAATTAAATAACTTTATAGATGTGCGGGAACTTGAAAAGTTAATTGAGCCTGTACAAAGTTTCTTACAGCTCCTGATGAGCATTGAGAAGATCGTTGAGGAGCTGGGAGCAGTGGCCGAAGTGCCTTTAAGAATGGCCATCAGGTTGGATGGAAAGCGTCGGTGCACAGCCATTTTAAGATCTCTCCAGAGATGTTCAATCGAATTCAAGTCTGGGCTCTGGCTGGGCCACTCAAGGACATTCACAGAGTTGTCCTGAAGCCACTCCTTTAATATCTTGGCTGTGTGCTTAGGGTCGTTGTCCTGCTGAAAGATGAACCATCGCCCAGTCTGAGGTCAAGAGCGCTCTGGAGCGGGTTTTCATCCAGGATGTCTCTGTACATTGCTGCAATCATCTTTTCCTTTATCCTGACTAGTCTCCCAATTCCTGCCGCTGAAAAACATCCCCACAGCATGATGCTGCCACTATCATGCTTCACTGTAGAGATGGTATTGGCCTGGTGATGAGCAGTGCCTAGTTTCCTCCAAACGTGACGCCTGGCATTCACACCAAAGAGTTCAATCTTTGTCTAATCAGACCAGAGAATTTTGTTTCTCATTGTCTGAGTCCTTCAGGTGCCTTTTGGCAAACTCCAGGCGGGCTGCCATGTGCCTTTTACTAAGGAGTGGCTTCCGTCTGCCCACTCTATCATACAGGCCTGATTGGTTAATTGCTGCAGAGATGGTTGTGCTTCTGGGAGGTCTCGGAGGTCTACAGACAATTCCTTTGACTTCATGCTTGGTTTGTGCTCTGACATGAACTGTCAACTGTGGGACCTTATACAGACAAATATCATGTACAATCAACTGAATTTACCACAGGTGGACTCCAATGAAGCTGCAGAAACATCTCAAGGATGATCAGGGAAAACAGGATGCACCTGAGCTCAATTTTGAGCTTCATGGCAAAGGCTGTGAATACTTATGTACATGTGTTTTCTCAATTTTTTTTATTTTTAATAAATTTGCAAAAATCTCAAGTAAACGTTTTCATGTTGTCAATATGGGGTGTTGTGTGTAGAATTCTGAGGAAAAATTGAATTTAATAAATTTTGGAATAAGGCTGTAACATAACAAAATGTGGAAAAAGTGATGCGCTGTGAATACTTTCCGGATGCACTGTATATTCCCTATGATATTCCCTTTATATTATAGAACTAATGTTCCAAGCTTTTTTCCTGTCTTTTCTTAGTTGTTTTCTACTAGTGTTTTCCCAACATTCTTTTAATACAATTAGAAAGCATGTTTTTCAACATTTGCATAAGAAAATGGAAGGGGGTGTATTAAATTCTCCCATAATCAGCTACTTGTACTACGATTGTGATTAGTTACACTTTACCACAGAAAATAATTGTCCACAGATGAGGAGGATGGCATGCTGACGCAAGAATAAAAGCAACGTGAAAAGATCTACAGGCTATTGTAATG
The DNA here is from genome assembly GCF_016835505.1 of Polypterus senegalus. NCBI lineage: Eukaryota > Metazoa > Chordata > Cladistia > Polypteriformes > Polypteridae > Polypterus > Polypterus senegalus. The sequence goes on from NC_053158.1 coordinate 99,051,455, forward strand.
GGAAATGTTTGATCACTGTCAAATAAGATGTATGAACTTTCTGTGCATATAGCGGAACATGAAGAATACAAGTACAGTGGTGTTTTGTATTTTATGGAGAATTGCCTTAATTGTTTTAATAAAAGCGACGGCCTACCTCGCATCAGGGAGTCAAAGTTGGCAGGAAAAAGGACAGAGAGGAGCAGAGGAGGTAGTGAGAGAGAGAGAGAAGACAAAGAATGTGCTGTATTGTGCTTAGTGTATTTGTGGCTGTGGTGGTGGGAACCTTTATAAAAAAAGAGTTTTCCCACAATAATAGTCTCTTTGTCTTTTTTACCTGTATGAGTTTTGTGTTTCTGGGGAGCTGGAGGGCCCCATCCTTTCCAAAACACTCAGGCAAGCTATTTGCCCATAATTCATATATCACTTTTGGTGCCATATTTCTCTTATTTGATTATTTCGCCATGATTAGAAAAGGGATGGGTAAGGCTCGAGTGTGTTTCTGCATCAAGAAAGAACACAATCCCAGGAAGAAAGTGCCCCCCTGCTGAGTACACCACACTATTTGCTCAGGGAGACAAATGACATCATCCTTTATCATGTTTATATTCCTTTCTCTGCAAATGCGAGCCTAACAAAAGAAAAGATTAATTCTGTCACCAGCACATTAATCATGACTCACTTCGACCCTCCTGTTATAATATGTAGTGACTTGAACTATGTGATTTTGGAGCCCACAATGACAAATTTCTGTCAGACGATGACCAGTTCCACTAAAGGAAATAACAAGCTGAACCTGCTGTATTCAAATGTTAAATATGCCTTTAAGTTCAATCTACTGGTTCCTTTAGGCAAATCTGACCACAACCTTATTCATCTTATTCCCAGCTACAAGCCTGTTATTAGATGACAACCTATTACCATCAGAATAATGAGGAAGTGGAGCCTGGAGGCTGAAGTGACTGCTTCCAAATGATTGTGTTTCTGATATGTGTGTGAGCAAAACTAGAGCACCACAACAAACAGTCTCCTTTTCTCTTTATAAACATAACAGCAGGTCATGGCACTTGAAGAAATTCTCAGATGATTCTCCACTTATAGGGTGTATTGGTAAATTGGAAATGAGACAGAATATGGGAATCAGGTGCTTCTTGGTGCAAAGAGAAATGTCTGCATCTTAATATCAGAAAAAAAAGGAACTGGTTATTGACTTTTGCTGCACCAAAGAGTCTCCATATTCAGTTAGTATTCAAGGAGTGGATGTAGAGATGATCCACTCCAACAAGTACTTGGTGATCCAACAATAACATTTATTTATATTGCATTTTTTCTTACAAATAATGTAGCCCAAAGTGCTATACAAAATGTCAAAGAGAACGTTACAAGAAAAAAAACAAATAAGCAATAACATTAAAGAATAAGTAACAAAGAAATAAAAATACGAATAAATCTAAACTATCTTAAAAGACAAATAAATACCAAGCAGAAGAGTAGCATCCATATATACAATGTAAAGATGTAAGTCTCTGAAGGTGAGTCCAGTGATAAGGTCAGATGGCATGGAGGACAGAAAAAAAAAACTCCAGTTAGAATGTAAAGAAAAAACAAAATCTGCAGGGGTTCCACGGCCAAAAGATTGCCAGCCCCCACTGGGCATTCTACCGAACATAAATGTTCTGAATTCATTCCTCTTTGTTTCCAGGCTTCATATAAAAGGAATTCATGAAGTCGGTCTCGTTGACAACTGGGACACCTGCTTTCATTCCATAATCACAGGTGTTTGCATGGTGCCTCTATCAGGTGATGGTGGCAAAAACCACTACCATAAAAGAACTGCAAAAAAAAAAAGCAAAAAGTAAAGATTAGTAGAGATTAAAGATCCCTGAAAACTATAATAGTTCTATTCCCATGTAGTCTTTTAGGAGTAAAACTAAAATGTAGCCACATGAAAAAGCCACATTAAAATAATGGGTTTTCAGCAGTTTTTTAAAATGTTCCACAGCATCTTATTGGCAAATTTCTATTGGTAAAGTATTCCAGATTTTAGGGGCATAACACCAAAAGGCAGTCTCATCACTTATTTTATTTTTTTGGGTCTTGGAATTATAAGCAGACTTCCATTACAAGATCTCAAGTTACGAGTGGACTGCAGGGGACAAGCATTCCAAAATATAGAAAGGAGCATGATTATTTAAGGCGTTATACACCATTGAGCAGTATTTTAAAGTGAATTCTAAATGACGCAGGTCTCCAATTTAACAACCCTAAAACTGTGAGATGTGCTCAGATTTTCATTTTCTAGTTAAGATCCTGGCCGCTACATTTTGCATTAATTTTATTAAAATTCATTAATTTGATGTCTTCTTTAGGTAGTCCTGTTAGGAGTGCATTATGGTAATCTAGTTGATTAAAAATAAAAGTGTGAACTAACTTTTCAGTGTTGAGATGGGTAACTTACTATATTCCTTAAGTAAAAAAGGTAGTCCTAGTAACCTAGTTAATATGCAGATTTAAAGTTTAGGTCAGAGTCAATGATTACCCCTAAATTCTTTACCTCTCCCTTGACTTTTAAACCTAAGGGATCAAGTTTATTCTTCTTATATAATATGCTACTGTGGCTGTTTGTTTGTCTGTCCAGGATTCTAAATCACCTGTAGCTCACAAACTGTTTCACCTATTGACTTGAAATTTGGTACACATATACTACGTGACGTCTACTATCTGCTTTCGGGGTGATGATTTTTATTACTCTTTTTATTTTTATTTTATTTTATTGTAGAATCAACTCTCGGCAGTGCGCAGCAGGGCGGCCGTGCAGCGCATGCATATGGGCACCGTTCTCATTCCCTACCACCTTTGCTAATCATTCTTGAGACAGATTGAAGACTTAAGTGCCAGCTTTAGTGACAAATGAAAGAAAACGTACTAAGTAATTACAACACAAAAACTAACTTAAATCAGTTTTAACACAAAAATATGCAGACAAAAGAAGAGAAGCAGTGGGCCGCTAGGGTGGAGAAAAGAACAGCTGCTCAGGAAGCAGCAAGCGCATCAACCTCTGAGCAAATGAATGCTAAACAGAGACAGAGAAATAGTATGAAAACTATGAATGCTCAAGTCAAGTGTATTCACTGCACGTTATCGTGCAGTACACCGTTACTGGTTTCTAATAACCCGGCTATTCCATATTTGCCTATCATCAAGACTTCATCAATCACCACATCAATGACAGGTTGGACTTGTCTTGTAACACAGAGTAACTCTATAAGAAAGGGCAGAGCAGACTTTTTCCTTAGAAGACTGCATTCACATATTCTATAACTCTGTGATGGCCAGAGCAATCTTCTATGTTGTGGTGTGCAATGCTAGTAACATCACTTCAAGAGAGGCCCATCAAATCAACAAGCTGATTATAAAACGTAGGCCCAGTTATTGGACACACTATCAACCCACTAGTGGAAGAGAGAATGAAAACAAAACTGAGTGCCATTATGAACATTGTTGCACATTCTCTCTCTAGCACACTAACACTTTCAGCCAACAAATTATTTAGCAGAAGTGTGTCAAGAAATGGTATTGGGGCTCCTTTACACCTACAGAAATATGCTTTATGTATTATGTATCACTGGGACTGTGATGCAAATAAGACATATTCTTTCTTATTAGTCATTCTGGTTTGTGTTTAGACCATTGTGTGTGTGTGTGTGTGTGTGTGTATGATTATTTATTTATTTATGCATGTATGTATGTAATGAGCTTCTGTAAAAAGAAATTTCTCCCTGTGGACACATAAAGTTTAAAGTTCTATCTATCTATTTGTTGACAGTATATTTATTTCCGTAACCTACAGTATATGTATACAATATGCATTGATTTTATTATTTGTTACGCTTAACATAACTTTATCTTTTCCAATTAACCAGTTTTGTAATAATCAAATATAGCAATACCTATTTTAAGTCAATTTTTATACTCATATATTTAAAATATAATCTGTTTTTACATATCATTTATCTTGTTCTTTCTTGTAATAATTAAACCATATTAAATGGCATTTCACTTTCTTGTTCAGTCATTTTATGATTAATTGAATCCTTTATAAAGTACATAGAAATGATATTGGTTACCAGATATGTTTGATTTCTGACATTAGCTGCTTCATATCATCCATTTGTGTTTTTTAGCCTAACACATAAAATAATTAAACTAAATCTAATTTACTTTTCAGGCTTTCGTGATTAACTGTGCTATGTTTCTGACCTTTACCAGCTCTATACATTAAGCATTCCCATTCTTAATAAATGCTTGCTTTGGCGTTTAATTATGATATAAATTAAAAAACACATCCTTTTACAAAGTAAATTTTTGGACTGGAAGACTATTAGAAATTTTTTTGTTGTCAGTGTTCTACAGGGATGATGACAAGGTATTGTGAACTTTGCTGGTCACCTCTACTAGTTAAATGTATTTTCTTAATATGGGAACTAAGTTGCAGAACTGAGAAGACATGCTGTATATAATTTAGGATATTATGTGGCTGGCAAGTGCTTCAGTGCAATGAATGAAACACATTTCTAGAGTAACATGGAAACATGAATATAATATCCAAAATACCATGCCTTATCAGCTTCCATTTAAGAAGGAAGTGCATTATTATCAGAAAGGAAAAAAAAGCACCATGAATGTCCATCTGCACTTGGAAGTAATTTTTAAGTTAATTCATACTGTATATATATCAGGAGAATGACTAATTTGGTGGTGATAGTTTAACCAAAATTTGCTTTCAGGACGGCAGTAACCATGTGGAACCGTGAGAGGCATGGTGGGAGTTGTAGTGCTGAGAGTCAGTGGGCACTGTGGGGATTCATAATCCCTCATTTTTGAGACTTTCACCTGACCCAAAAGTACTTCTATTGGGCTATGCCCTAGCACCAGAAGTGCTTTTGGGTCCGACATAAAACGAAAGACGTTCAGCCTCCTCCGGTGAGTCAGAGTTACTAGGAAGGCAACACTCGTTGGAGTGAGGTGAACAGAGAAAGAAGGAAAGAAATTAGAAGAATTGCACATCTTGTCAAGAAACTTTGTGAGGTATTGGCAAAATAAACATTCTTTAGTTTTGAACACATCACTATCTTTGCATTGTTATATCCAGGGTTTGGGGTTTGGTGGGACCCCTTATCTGTCATACATGCTTAATAATGAAACCCGCTGGTTAAGCAAAATAAAATAGCCTCCACTTTTATTGAAAATATTTCAAGTCCTGTAGGAATAAGAAACAAAACCATGGAGCTCATAGGCCAGCAATTTAGTACATAGTAATTCAATATCAGTCAACAAGAGAAGCACTAACAAAAGAAACTAAATCAAGACAATTAACAATGACAAAACAGTTAACAGAAATCAAAGTTATACAGAACATCTTAGGAAAAACAAAAAAAAATGAATTATGAAAATAAGCAAAACACAAAACCTTAGGGTGAGATCCACATGAAACCTAAAAAAACGTATTTGTCTAGTATTGTCCTGCTATGTGGTCCATAGGACTGTTTTGTGGCAAAAGAAGTGAAAATGTATTTATTAATAGTGCCTGATGACACAGACACTCTCTGTTCCAATGCCTTAGCAGTTTTTGCGAATGATTAAGTACTAACTTTTTCAAACTAAATAAAGAATTAACCAGATTACTAGAACTACATTTTGTCACTTAAGGCAGGCATGTCAAACTCACTACCATTGGTGGGCCACTTCGACTGCCATATGTGCGTTAGCGGGCCGCACTGTAACAAATACTATTATACTATTATACAAAGTTACTGTAGCTTTCTTTCCAATACTGAAATCTTTAAAAAATGTAACACTTAAAGTTTAAAGAAAAGCAATATTTTTCCATACAATCTCCGTAAAACAACATACAACTAGAGTCTTAGCCTCTTAGCTAGGTCCTTATATTATTATATTATATTCATTATATTATATTCATTGCTTATATAGGAGTCTTACAGTGTGAGATTTATTTCTTTTGTCCCAACACTTGGCATCTCTTGTTAGTAACCAGTTTGTCAATATCAGGCTTGAAATCTTGTGCAGCTGCAACTTTTATGAGGGATGAAAGTTGCTCGACAGTAAGTCTTGAGCGATGTGGGGTTTTGGTAGCTTTAATTAACTAAAACAATTGCTCACAAAGGTAAGTGCTTTCAAACATAGACAGTACTCTCAATGCCAACTTATGGATCTGCACATAGGAGGTTGGCAGGTAAGCATACAAGCCGCCTGGCACACCAACTTAGTTGTATTTTGCCATCAGAATAGAATCTGACTGTAGTTCAATCAATTCCATTTGGATATTCTCAGGCGCATTCTCAACATTGTAAGAGTATGGTGACGTAAACAGCACAAAGTCCTGTTCGTGTGAACTCAAATCGCGAAAGCGCTTACTGAATTCATTGCTCAGTAATTCATGTTGGAAAACAAATCCTCCAAAAATCTAATTTGACTTTACTAAGTTTACTTCAAAGTTTATATTGTAAAATAAGCCGATATGCAAAAAGCCACCTGACCTACACTAATTTTACAAACTGAAAATCACAAAAATATGTTAATAAACAACTCACGAACTTCTCGCGTCCACTTCAGATCTTCAGCTGTAGTCTGCACTAACTGTTCGTTACAATACTAGCACAAAATTACATAAAACTAGAGCAAAAAAAACGTGAAAATATGCGAGCTATTACTACTGGTAATGGTCAGTTCTGCCCAGTGGCCAGTCTCAGCAGCCCAGCCAGTAGTGTAGCCCAGTGGTCTGCAACCTGTTTGACACCAAGGACCGCTTTACTAGAAGCACATTTTTTCAGGGACTGGTGGGTTGTTGGAGGTTGGAGTTTATGGGGTGATTATGGGAGGGTTCGTAAGGCAGTTTTATACACAATTTACATTACATTTCTATTATTATTAAGTTAATATTTAGTAATAGAAATTATACAGTTTATCATAATGCAGAATCAGTGAGAGCCCTGAGCTTGTTTTCCTGAAACCAGACGATCCCATCTGGGGAGGATGGAAGACGCTGACACGCGAAGTGTGTTGCTTATTTTCAGTCTACTCCGTAATCTCGTTTTGGTTGCTGTCACTGCAGAAAACTTGCATCATAAAGATAGGATGTTGGAAATGGAAGCAGCTTCAATAGCTTCTTTCGCGTTAGTTTAATCTTCTCCTGTCTACAAGTTATGCTGATGAGAATTTTTCTCAGCATTTTTTTGTGATAATACATTTTCAGGGTGCGAATGATGCCCAAATCCAATGGCTGAAACACTGCCGTGCAATTAATTGGGTGGGAGGAATTCAACGTGAACATTATCTAAATGCGGAAGCATGTTGTGGTCAAAACGGTTATCAATCAGAAGCCAAATCATCCTTTTGTTCTTCTTCATATTGTGAGGTTTCTGAACTCTTTTGGGATTTGGGATCTGGGATCCCCCCTCCCCCTCGAACAACTCCACCCCACCCCGAAACGCTATTGCCACGTGTGAGATTGTTTGTCCGGGTCCCAAGAGAGTTTAAAAACCTAATATATTTTTGAATGAGTGCCGCATTAATAGGTATGCTTCTTGAACAAGCATCACTGCAACCACATAAAAACGACTTTTTCGGCGTCTTCAAATGCAGCAGTCCGCATACGTTTGCAAGCCGAGATTTTTCTTCTTTTTTGCATATAACAAGTATGCCGTTTTCTATAGAAGGTGATAATGAGTTAAATTCTAATGGATGTTTTTCAAATGTTGATGAGCAATAAGGAAAAGGTATCACTTAAAACCACACAAAACAAAAACAGCAAAAAAACAGTACGAGGAATGTTCGAAGAAAGAAAATTTTTTTAGTGTTTCTGTTTGGGGATCGTTGTGCAAATGTCCACAACTCAGCTGTGACCACAGAACTAACTGCTCTGTGGATGATTCATTCAAGCATTTCAAGTTCACTTTGTTGTAATGCAAGTATCTGCTGCTGAATGTACTTCGTAGTAACAAGATTTCTGTGGACTCGTGTCATATGGGGAAACTGTCAGAAACATAAAAATACTTTGTTGTAATACTCTCTCACCGCGGTCTCTCTCCTCTTTCTGCGCCGCTGCAAAGTCCCGCCCACCTAGCATTCTGAAAAGTGTCCTCAGTGAAGGGGGCAGCCTTTTTCCTGTAGCCCTTCACTGAGTGAGTCTCCGTTACAGGCAGTTCCCTCGCGACCTGGTAATTGGCCACGGACCGCAGCCTAGCACTTCAGTTGCGACTTCGCGGCTGCAACTACAACAACAACAACAACAACATTTATTTATATAGCACATTTTCATACAAACAGTAGCTCAAAGTGCTATACTAGCAGATGACGTTTCCGATATTGTAATGCCATAGGAAAACGTGCTTTTGTCAGAAGGAAGAAGTAAGAAAAGTCAATAAGTAACGCCGAAGATGCAGAATGATTCAATCACAAACGATAGTAATCATTTTGTACAAGTTTAGTGCTAACTAGGATCTGTCATGCGGGCTGCACAGATTTCTGTTGCGGGCCGCATGCGGCCCAGGGGCCACGTGTTTGACATGCCTGACTTAAGGAATATAGCAAAAGTTAGAGCTCTTATAACATTACAAGAAGCTAAAAAATTAGTACGCACTTTTGTTTTTAGTTGACTAGATAACTGTAATGCTCTTCTAACAGGGATACCTAAGAAAGACATCAATTAGTGCAGAATCCACCAGCCAGAATCTTAACTAGAAAAAGAAAATCTGAGCACATCTCAAAGGTTTTAGCGTTGTTACATTGGATACATGTGTCATTTAGAATTCACCTTAAAATATTACTACTGCTGGCTTCCTATATTCTGGAATGCCTGACCCTCTACATTTAAAGTTGTAACCTGTGATGTTCTAATGTGGTCTGCTTATTATGCCAAGAGCCAAGCTTAAAAGAAATTGGTGAGGTAGCCTTTTTGCTCTAAAATCTGGAATACTTTATTAACAGAACTTTGACAGGCTAATACTGTGTAACATTTTTTTAAAAAACTGCTAAAAACTGATTATTTTAATTTGGCTTTTTTGTAGCTACATTTTAGTTGTACTTCTAATAAAAAGACTATAAAGTATTAGAATTGTCACATTCTTCAGAGATTTACAATCTTTAATCTCTACTTTTCTCTGTTGTCTTTTCTGGTTCTTCTGTGGTGGTGATCTGTACCACCACAACCTAATCAAAACACTATGCAGCCAACTGTGATGTTGAAATGAAGGTGGGTACTTCAGCCGTCCATGAAACTGACTTCTTAGAATTCTCTCATATGAAGGCTGGTAAAAAAGCCTAATGAATTAAGAAACTTTATGTTAGGTAGAATGCCCAGTGGGAGCTGGGTGGTCTTTTGGCTTTGAAACCCCTGCAATTTTAGTTTTTTACTCCTCCCAGCCATCTGACTTTATCACTGGACTCATCTTTAGAGATGTACATCATGTTATTGTATATAAGGACGCTTCTCTTCTAGTTAATATATGTATCTGTTTTTTAAGATTGTTTAGATTTATTTGTAGTTTTGTTTCTTTGTTACATAATCCTTAATATTATTGCCTAATCTTATTTGTTTTTCTATTCTTGTAACTTTCTCTTTGACATTTCGTAAAGCACTTTGGGCTACATTATATGAAAGTGTGTTATATACACAAATGTTATTGTTGTTGCTGTTGTTAATAAATCCTTTACATTTTTAAGATCATTGTTTTGTTTTTGTCCATTTATACATGGAGCTTCTATTTATTCTCTCCATTAAAGCTAATTTTTTTGCATTTAAAGTATTTTGAACTTTTATAAGCCTGAGCAGGCCATGAAGGCTTCGTTTTGTGTTTGGGGTTGGCTGTCCTGGGGTGAGGCATTTTTTCGATCTTGGCCAGTAAGGTCCTGGTTAAGGTTTTTGTATATACAAATAATTAACTTCAATTCAGCTTTATTGTTCCAAGAGGGAAATTAGGTTTGTCAGCAGGTTTTCCAAAGATTCCTGGACATAACATTAAAAATATATCAACAAAGAACACAGCCATTAAGCACAACATTAGTACAAATAAATAAAATATAGCAGTGAGCATTATACTTAATGGTGATAACATTAGAATCAACTTATTAGAAATAATAATTAATTAAGTCAACATTTAGACTTGACTGAAGATTGGGGTAAATGGTAACTGCTCTTCCTATGATTTAAGCCTGTGTGTGTTTATTAAAATTGAACTTATTTAGAAATATTTGACTTGGTTATTTATTTATCCTTGCCTCATTAAACCTGTAACGTAAACACAACAAACTGAGAATGTAGTGGTTTGCTTGTCAAACAGGTCTGTGACATTGGAATGTTTAGATCTTGCTATTTTACTGCTCCATTTTACAATTTGATTGATTCTGCTTTGGTTGCTGATATTAATATTTCCAATCAGTTTATGAACAATCATGTTGGTTTGCAGGTGGACACTTTGGATGCTGGCACACGCATTGGAGTCAGTACAGTATGATCGGTTTACTGGCACCTGCATTGGATTCAGGACAACTCTATCAGTGTGTTGACGCAAATATTGGATTGTTGGCACATGCTAGTATATTGGATTCAGCACAGCTTAATATATTTATTTTAAAAGGATTTTATTTTGACAGGATTTACCAAGAGAAATGCAGTATATATTTTTTGTCAGATGCATAATTGTTAAATAGATTATGCCTTATATGATTGTACTAGCAGAATACCCGCGCTTCGCAGCGGAGAAGTAGTGTGTTAAAGAAGGTACGAAAAAGAAAAGGAAAAATTTTAAAAATAACGTAACATGGTTGTTAATGTAATTGTTTTGTCATTGATATGAGTGTTGTTCTCATATCTATCTATCTATCTATATATATATATATGTTGTTCTCATATCTATCCATGTGTATATATATATCTCTATCTATCTATATATATATATATACCCGCGCTTGGCAGCGGAAAAGTAGTGTGTTAAAGAAGGAAAGAGAAAGAAAAGGAAACATTTTGAAAATAACGTAACATGATTGTCAATGTAATTGTTTTGTCACTGTTATGAGTGTCGCTGTGATATATATATATAGCAAAATACCAGCAGCGATGTCATGTGTTAAAGAAGTTATGAAAAAGAAAGGGAAACATTTTAAAAATAATGTAACATAATTGTCAAAGTAATTGTTTTGTGTATTTGGCGGCTGCGTCACAAAGTTGTTTTCGGTAGCTGCATCAGAAAATGTACCACAACGTCTGACACGCCTCCTTTTTACTGTTTTCTCACAGCTTGGATTGCTGCTGTCATATATATATACACACACACACACACACACACACACATACATACATACATACATACATACATACATACATACATACATACATACATATATATACATATATACACATACATATCTTCATATCTACATATCTATATACATATCTACATATACACATATATATATATATACATACATACCTATCTACATCATATATACACACACATACATACATACACACACACACACAAATTATATATATGTGTGTATATATGTATGTGTGTGTGTGTATATATATATACACATACATATACTTGTGTGTATGTTTGTATGTGTCTATATGTGTGTGTATAGGTTTGGTCACTGAGTGCAAGGGAAAAATAATAAATTATAGTCTATAAGTTATTAAACAGTAAAACATTAACGTTTTAAGAAGTACAGGTACATTGAAATTACATTTTCTATGTGAACGTTCAAATTTGTGCCTCTGGTAATGTGCCTTACCGGCATTTAAAGAAAATTAGTTTTGTGTCCTCTGCAGTGTTAAGAGAAAGGCTTTGGTTTGGGATAAAAGGAAAAAGGTGTAAAGAAAGGAAAGTTGCCTTTTTCTTTTATATAGTATAGAGATGTGTTCGCTGGCGTTATGATCGCCTTTTGGGGACAGTCGCGGTGGGTCTTGTGTAGACTGGTGAGACGTCCCGCCATTAATCGGCTGTGATGGCACTGTCAGTCCTCCACTCCTGTGCGTGTCTTCATAATCCGAGCTGAGGACCTCATAATCGTATACGTGCAAAAGAAAGTGTGAATCGCCTTAATATTATTTTGCCGTGGTGTAGAAAAGGGGTCCGTGTTTGCACTTGTCTGGGCTATAGCGCAGGGGGAGGATGAAAAAAATTAAAAGTGCTCACTTTGACTTAAGGCAGAAGCGCAGTCAGCGTCTCAAAGGCCAGCACAGCTATGCACGCGCTGGCTGCTCGACTTTTGCTGGGCAGGAGACCCCAATTTTGCAGACACGTTCATGATATCAAAAGTCTCAGCGCTCTTTGGAGGTCATTCATATATATATATATAGCAAAATACCCGCCTACCAGCGGAGAAGTAGTGTGTTAAAGAAGTAATGAAAAGAAAAGGAAACATTTTAATAATAGCGTAACATGATTGACATTGTCATGAGTGTTGCTGTCATATATATGCCTGCCTAAATAAGTCACCCTCGCTTTGCTCTTACTTTTTACCGTTCATTTAATCATGGCTAGTGGCGGAAAAATTATAAAATGGAAGGAGGATGGCTTTACCAAAACAATTATTGATGGCGAATCGATTATTCATAAAGCTTGAATTGGTGATCTGTTTTTCTGTGTTAACCTCATATTTTTCATACTTCTTCTCAAACTAAGGTGGTGCGAGGGTAAAATGAATCGGGATGCGCTGATCAATGTAATCGGTGTACCAGGAAATCATGCATTGACAAAAGCTCCCCTTTGCTTGTAATGCAAAGTGTGATTAAATGCATTATTTTTAACGTTATGGAGCACATGCATGAAGCTTCTCAGCTGTGCTTGTGCTAAGAAAAGGAAAGATTTTAAAAATAACGTAACACGATTGTCAATGTGACCTTTTGTAAGTAGTGCCTGGAGGATTCAGTGTGTAGAAACTCTAGAGACAGCGTGTGTATTAACTTGTGGATTTTTCTGTGAGTATTTGGTGGCAGTCTGACGAAGTTGCTTCGAAAGACGGCATTAGCCGCGGAGCTCAGCTCAGAGCGAAATAAGATGAATGGGAGGGAGATGATGGCGTGACTCCCCACCCCCTTAACTGTCAATCCCCACAAACACAGTCTCGGAATTTGCATAAGCACACCCTTCACCTACAATTTTAACTTAGTTACAAAGTGATCAAAACTCGTTTATATCCCGCGTCCTCTCATTAAACTTGTATCCCGCATTACCTGTGGGCATGTGAAACGCCAGCGGAAGCCTGTCTATGAACTTAATTTAAAGTTTAGGTTTACACCTTGCTTTCTTTCCGAGGTAGCAGCACTCATGAATATGGTAGTATATGTCACTCGCTCGCTTCTTATTGTTTCGCTGCCTTCTCAATTATATAATGCATGTTTTCTTAAGCGCTTTTTGGAGGTCTTCCTGGTTTTCTACGCACTGCGTTGACAGTCAGTTCACGTGATTACGTGGGAGGCGTGATGATGTCACACGAAACTCCGCCCCCCATGTCTTTCCAGCTCAACTCTATTACAGTTAATGGAGAAAAATACCTTCCAGTTATGACCATTAGGCGTAGAATTTCGAAATGAAACCTGCCCAACTTTTGTAAGTAAGCTGTAAGGAATGAGCCTGCCAAATTTCAGCCTTCTACCTACACGGGAAGTTGGAGAATTAGTGATGAGTCAGGGAGTGAGTGAGTGAGTGAGTGAGTGAGTGAGGGCTTTGCCTTTTATTAGTATAGATTACTGTTTTTTTTGTAATACAAAGACCATAAAGTAACATAGCATTCCAGACTTCATTAGTGTCTTGTATAGTTTAAGAATGGTTTCCTTTAATTTGTACTTGATACAACACACTACAAATTCAATATGATAATAGCTTTCTTAATCGCTTTTCCATTGTATGAATCTGGATATTGAAGAGTCCACTATGACTCCCATTTCCTCCTCGTAGAGTAAACTTTCAAGTTTCACACCTGTTTTCATAAATTGTTATTTAACATTTTACTTCCTACTGTATGCGTAGTACTGTACTATACATTTGCTTATATTAAATTTAAGTAACACAACCTCTGAATAAGTCTATAGCAGAATATTCTACAATCATCTGGCTGAATATCTGCCACATTCCACCTTATTCGCTATCTTCTGAAAACTGAGCTAGCTTATTATTTATATTCCCTGTAAGATCATTTAATGTATATAATTAAAAGAGCCATTTCCCCAATATTGATCCATCAGAGCCACCAGCTTTGACATCACCTATGGGAAAATATTCTTCTCACCATTTTCCTTTGTATTCTGTTTGATGCACCTTTGCACCCACCTACACACTGCACTTTGCATGCCAACTTCTTTCAGATATATTGCTAGTTTCTCATGCGGAATTTTATCAAAAGCTTTTTGAAAATTAACATAAATAATATTGTATGTGCATCTGTGAAATGTTACATTCTCGTTGATTTACAGCATATTAATTGTAAATGGTCTCCCCTGTCTAACCCATGTTGACCGTTTATTTACACACTTGTTGTCAGTTTTTTTTAAAACATTGGAACAATCTAGATGAGAATAGGACATTCAGCAAAACAACATTCACCATTCCTATTCATTTAATTCTTCTAAAATAAAATCAAGTCTAGTTTTGAAAGTCCCTAAAGTCCTACTGTCTACCACACTACTTGGTAGCTTATTCCATGTGTCTATGGTTCTCTATTTAAATAAATGCTTCCTAATACTTGTGGGAAATTAACCCTTAACATGTTTCAAACTCTGTCCCCGTGTTCTTGATGAAATCATTTTAAAATAACAGTCTTGATCCACTGTACTAATTCCCTTTATAATTTTAAGACATTCAATCATGTCTCCTCTTAATCTCCCTTTGCTTACATTGAAAAGGCTCAGCTCTTTTCATCTTTAATCATAATTCATCCCCTTGTGTCCTGGTATCAGCTTAGTCGCTCTTCTCCCCTCTTTTCCCAGCACAGCTATGTCCATTTTGTAGCCTGGAGACCAAAACTGTACACAGTACTAAAGGCAAGGCTTCAACGTTGCTTTGTAAAGCTTGAGCATAACTTCCTTGGACTTACTTATGCTCTACACATTGTGACATCCTATTAGCCTTCTTAATGACTTCTGTACACTCCCTAGATGTAGACAGTGTTCCTATTCTCCCATTGTTTATTCAAGTATAACATTTATATTTCCTATGTGTAAAGCATTACTTTGACTTGCATTTAATTTTATCATGCACAATTCTTCTCAAGTCTGTATGTTGTTTAGGTCCTTCCTGGTCTCTTTATTTATATCTTATCTAGACTGATTATGTTCATTAAATAGAGCAGCAGCCCCAGCACTGATCTCTGAGGGACACAACCTTTAACATCACTTAACTGTGTGTAAACCTTCCCTCGCCATAACCTTTTTGAACTCACTTGCACCCTGTGACTTGAATTCCCACTTCTTCCCACTTCACTAACCTTTCATGTACCTTATCAAAAGCCTTCTGAGAATCAAGATAAATAATATCATATGCACTTCTCTTATTGTTTCCTTTTGTTGCTTCCTCATTTCCAACATATTAGTGAAACATGACATCCGTCATCTGAACCCATGCTATTTGCTAATACTCCTGTCATTGATACATGCCGGTTGAAATTCTTTAAAAGTTGTAGCCATTAATTTAGTTGGGATGAATGTTAAGTTTGTTGGCCTATAATTACTTAGATCAGCCTAATCACTCTGTACAAAGAGACAATATTTGCTATCTTGCAGTGGAATTTCTTCAGTCAGCAGAGTTTTTGAAAAATATGCATCAAGAGTTTACATATGTACCCACTAACTTTCCTTAGCACTAAAGAATAAACATTATCTGGTCCTAGTAATTTGTTAGATTTCAAACTATTTAATCTAATTTATGCTTCTCTGGATACATTATCCAAATCACTCTTGAACTACCTTAGCAGTCAAACTTATCTTTGGGAGTCTACCAACTAATTTACACAAGTGACTTTCAAAAAATGCAAGTTCAGAACATTTGCCATTTCACTATTTGTATATTGTGCTTCACCCTTACTGTTGCTGCTTCACTCATCTTTATCTATTCTTTCAGTATTTTATTAGTAAAAGAATGTCTTTGCGTCTTGTTGTGCTCTTTCTTCAATATTTCTCTCCAACTGCTTTTTAACATTTCTGCTATTCTTTTAAAACTGTTGTTCTTATGCCTGCAAATGCCCCATGATTAGTACTATAGTTACTAGTCTTATATGCTTTATACAGATGTTTATTCATTTGTAACTTCTTCTTTAGTACTTTATTTATCTACAACAGAGTTCTCCTTAATTTCTTACTGTTTATAATTTTTTATATAAATTTATAAATTTGTCCTGCATTATACTCATATGTCAGACTTTTAAACCTGGCCCAAATCTCCTCATCTGACTTTATTTAAAAGCCAACCCCAATTGTTCCTAATCTACTCAAAATTTACTAAAATTAAACTTACCTGTTTAAGCTTTTCAATATGTGCTCTGCGAAAATAGAGTGAAATGTATTGTCACTGCACTGAGAAGGTGCATTAGCCAGGAATGAGTCATTCATAGTATGAGCTGGCATTCCATCACCAGAAGGAGGGGGTACCTGTAAAATTTGTAAGCCTGAAATGTCATAAACAGAATTGCATCTAGTGTGGCAAAGGTGAACAATCCCTTTAAAGACAGGTAGCCACCTAAAAGAACCATGTAAAAAGCAAGAGAATCTATTCTGGTACTTGCTGTCGGCGCTATATTGGTTTCAGAAGTGGGATGAGGATAAGACCTAGATCAAATAGAGCATATCACCAAGTGCCATGGAGACTGAAATAGACCTCTCTGCGGAGTTGCAGGTGAGTCTCAAAGCTGGGATCTGGGATATGGAGTGCCAACTGAAGTATTAGAATAGGGGGAAGACAGAGACTGCTACATCTGCAGCTCCACCAGCGCTTCTCCATCTGCTAAAGTCCTGGTTGAGCAGACACCAGCAAAATTTCCAACTCATTGAGCTGGGAAAGGTGTAGCAGATCAAGTTGTCACTGACCCCAGATGAGTAGTGAGAAACTGTGCAGGCAAAGAACAAGGCAGATCATTGAGGTGTTGCTGATCAGCAATGAAGGACCTGGAACTGTGTTTGCAGTGTCAGTTCAATGGAAGAAAACTGCAGGTACATCAACAGTTCCACACAGAGAAGTTTGCCTCGAAACTTTTAATCGACACATTACCACACACAAGACGAGCGAGAGTACAGCACTCAGCATCCCTGCTGTGCAATCTGACAACGGAACATTTAACATCACTGCTGCGCCACCTAACAGCAAAGTGCTCAATATCCTGCTGATGTGCTTTTGTCACCGTTTCAAGAAGTTGGAAGTGGTTGCTGGTGACACTGACTTCAAAGGGAAGGCTATGTAACAGTGCTGAGAACTTTGATCGACCATAACGAGTTGCCTATAGTATGAGCTGGCATTCCATTGTCAGCAACAGGAGTGCCTATAAAAATGTCAAGCCTACAAAGTACCAAAAAAATTCCATGTAATGTGGCAGCAAGGAACTGTTCTTTTTAAGGATAGCAAGCCACCTACAATAGTCACGTAAGGAGCAAGAGAATCCATTCTGGCACAGTATAATACATATTAATGTCACTAGATCCTAATGATTCAATCATATTTATCCCCTGAGTACTATTCAGATTATAACAAAATATTGTTTTACCATGGAGTGAGAGGGGCTTAGTAGTTTTGATATGTGTTAGTCTACCTGATGAAACCTAAGCTTAACAGACAAACATACACACACTTAAGCCCTGAAATTAAAATATGTAAATGCAATAATTATCTAAGTAGTAAACACAATAATGTAAATGCACTGTTAAAATGTTTATAGCAAACCCAACTTAGTCATCATGATTAAATCTTTTTAGTTTTCCATGATATGCTTAATGCATTTCTTGCCTATGAAAAACACATATCTTTTTGGATTATGTGAAATTTTCTTTGTACATACCACTGCCATCCTATTTTGCCTGGCCAGGCCCTTCAACCCTTAGCATACTTAGCAAGCTTTTCAATTCTGTCTTGAGCCTTGAAGGCTATAGCCCTTTTTAAGTGATCCATTGATTGATTTTTTGAGGCACAATTTAAAGGAGGCATGATCTTGTACATTCTGCTATATGGGTGTAATTATCTTCATTCTCATAAATCACATTGATTACTTTTTTTATAATACAGGTTAGCATTTTTGACCACTCAACAAAAACAGAACATTTATGAAAATATTCATTTGAGTTTCTGCCCTTGGTGTTGAGTATTTGAATTTAATACTGAAATATCTTTTAACACTGCATGTCAATATGTTGACAGATTTTCATAATGATTTTTAAGGCATTATTTTGCTGATATTGTATTATCACCATTGGTGGTAGCTTAGCACATTGCAAAGAACAGTGTCTGCCCAATCCCCTCTCCATTTCTCTCTGTTTTTCTCCCTTGCTCTGTCATGAAAGGTTCTCCTCCTCCTTTGGCCACCCTACAATGCCACTGCTGTCACTCAGATATTCTGCATCTTTAAAGGGGCTCCGATAATCTTTTTTCTGCACTGTCACATTTCCTACACATTCATACCTCCAACTCAACCTGAAACCACTCTCATAGGATCAGAGGCAAAATGATCTTTACTCACTTGCCTCATCTCCATGAGCCGATCCAAGCCAGGATCCTTCCAAAGACACACTGGCAGCCATGCACCCAATCCATAGGATTTAAACACAAATGTGAGTCTCATTTGTGGTGCACTTTAGGTGCTTCTTCAATACTCTGTCCATTTCACACACACACATACACACACACTTTCAACACAGCCTTTCAGCATAGCTCTAGCCATTTTGTCTTTGTCCCTAAGGTCCACAAGGCTCTACTGGAGCTGTCACTCCAAGCACACATCTGCATACTACATATATACCTTGTGCTTTCTTTAACCGGTGTGTAACCTGCATTTCCTGGAGATAACATAGATTCTGTTTTTTTTTAAAAGAGACAAATTAAGATCAGACAGAAAACATTTTAAAAGAGTATGCAACATGTTATTTAAAGTAATTTCTCATATCAAAAACTTAAATGTATGGATTAAAAACTCTTTTCTGCCATCCACTGATGTTTCCAAATCTGAGTGAGTACAAAAGCAGTCATGATCACATTAAACAATTCAGATCTGACTGTATGCCTTTGTAGCGTGGGAAGAAACCAGCCTCCAAGGATAAAACACTCCACAGGTATTGAAAGAAAAAGCAACCTGCACGAAGAAGGCAGCTTAACCCACAACTGAAGGAAAAGAGAAGCAATATAAAAAGGCAGTAATACTCAACACACAGCCATCTTGATAAAATTTTTAAATAAAATGTAAAATTAAATGACAAAGGTTACTTTTGAATTTTAAAATTTAGCAGAAATATATAGGGTGAGTTGGACTATAATTTGTGTGCTTGCCTCTCAGCAGGATAAATGTCTGGGTTTCCATGCGCAGTAGCATATCTGCAAAGTGTCAATATACTGCTGTGTTTACACAGGTGGAATAAGCACAATGGCCATGCAAGAACATGAAAACATGAAAGGTTCAGCCTGAATAGCATTCAGAAGATGTTCTTTTGGAGACTTTCTGGGGTTACTAGAACGTTTGAATTGTTTATGCAACAAGTATCAATCAAATGTAAGTTTGCATTTTAAGCACATGTTTTGTCTTGGGTAATATTTTGAGTAATATATTACTCTGCTTTCCCCTTTTGTATTATTAATATGTAGGCTTTTTTAGAAAGCCTCAAATCTCACAGACTTACCACCATTTATAAGGTATTGTAGTATATAACTTCTCCTCACCTTCCCTTCTACATTTATAACCTCAGGCAATTAAGTGTAGTAAAAGACAAGCAGGAGTTTAGTTACAATGTAAATAATGTATTATTGATAATATTCAGAAAGCAAATTTATAGATTTTCTGTCCAACCCCTACAGCCAATAGGGCATCATGATACTTAAAGGCTTCTGATACAAGTTGATTACAAACAGCCACACTTCAGACCAATGGAGCATAGAATACCTTCAAACCTGCCCCCAAAACCATCTGTCAAGGTGATGATTGCCAGTTAGGCAGTCTGGCTTACCTGTGGGGGTTGATTGAGAGAGTACTACAGAGAAACATTTGCTAAACTTGTTTGAGATACTTCCCAAACTCTGTCGTAAAATTACAAAGACTCATTCCTAAAAGGGGGTAGGGGTACTTAACCATACAAATAAAGACAAACAAAATATTTATCAACTTATATGCAAAATTTCACACCACAACCAGACCATGTACCAGACCATTTTTGATACTTGTGCACCAAGGTTGACTAACATCTCTAAATTAGCCTGAGGTCTTTTCCAGAAAGCAGGATTAATGCAAAATCTGGTTAAAATAAATTGGGATTCATGGAAATCGAGTCAATTTCATTTCCAGAAAACCTGAATTAAGCCAAACCTGCCTTTATGTAATAGATAAAGTCAGAATGATGTGATCTTCGAGGTCAAAGATTCAAATAACTTGCTAATCCTGCTTTTTTGAATGGGATCAGGTTTTTCCTGTTCCAGAAAGAATGCTTTGAGAAAATTCAGTTCAGTTGTTGGGACAACCAATTTTCTGAAACTAACCTGAAAAACAGCAGGTGTAATGTGTGTAATTAACACTCTGCAGCCTCAGTAATGAAAGATTAGAGCATTAAATCATAAAATCAAAGGCTATAAATGTCCTGTCAATAATGCTGATCCTAGTTGCACTATTTAAGACACAGAAAAAAATATATGAAAAATTAAAAATGTAGTACCTCTTCCTAAATGAACAATCAACATAGAAGCAAAACTCCTTTACCAAATTCTGCCCAGAAAAATTTAATCAGACCCTGATCTGACATTTAGGCATGCACAGAGAATAGTCGGCATGAATGTTACTATTTTATATCCAAGGCATTCATATAGCTAAGCAACTTTCTATTAACATATTCAGGGTCACATTGTGGCTTTGAAATGACATTGATACAAATCTCAGACATCTTTTTTTTTTTGGTACAGGGCAGTCTTCTTCATTTCAATGGAGATGCTGCTTATATCACAAAATAATGGCAAAAGTGTGCTTAACTTTCATACAGTGAAAGGACACACACACAGGCTGTCTTTTGGAGACAGAAATAAATGCTTACCATCAAAGCAGAATTCCAAAGAGAAAGTAACCATTAGAAGATGGTTAAATTGTGGTGATCAAGGAATGTACGTAGTCAGTGTCAATACTCAAAAAGGCTGTGGCATTCAAGTAATGATTGATTGGTATTACTGGATTTATGCTGTTGACACCGCATTATGTCCCATCTGAGTCCCTCAGCAGAAATCAAGATTCATCAGACCAGGCTATGTTTTTCCAGTCTTCAGATGTCCAGTATTGGTGAGCCTGTGCCCACTGCAGCTGTTACTTTCTGTCCTTGTCTAAAAGGAGTAGAACTTTATGTGGTCTTCTGCTGTTGTAGCCTATCCACAACATGTTTTGACGTGTTGGGCATTCTGAGACCCTTCATATCACAATTGTTTAGATATGAAATCAACATATTACTGAGGTAGACCTAATCTACCTAATATACATTTGGAGACAACCATGAGTAAATTTTGCTTAAAACTGGCTGGGAACAATTAGACAGCTCCCTGATTGTCACATTTCTAAACCAATCAAATGCCTCAGGAAGGCAGCAGTAAAAGTAGTGGTTTTGAAGTGCAAAAATCAGAGGTGCTTTCGTTAACTTGGTCCATCCAAGAGCAAGCTCCTGTTTACGATAAACTGTGTACAGTTAAAAAAGACTTTTGAAAACCCTATTAGACACTGTGGCCTGCAGGGATTGCACCGGCTAAACAAACCTGACACAAGCATGCACAGCACAAGTCTCTGCAACACACAAGGCTGTTATTACAGTGGGAAATGTTTTTCACATGTTTCCCACCAGCACCAAAGTACAGTACAGCCAAGCACAATCCTTTTCTTTCTCTGTATTGTCTCTCTTTCTCTTTCTATTCTGCCTCCACTCCTCCTCCGGCAAGCTTCGTCTTCTCCCTCCTGACTCTGGCTCCTGGAGCAGTGACAGCTTTGTCCTTTTATGCCGCATCCAAGAGCACTTCAGGTGGCCCCATCGCATTATCTGGAAGCACCTCCAAGTGAGGTGGAAGACCAATGAGATAGGGCTCTGCAATCCCTGCAGCACACCTTGGTGGCACCCATGGAACCCAACAGGGCTGTGCCAAACTTCATCTCTCATAGAGCCTTGTGTGAATCAGAGGTACCGCTGCAACTCAGGGGGGCTGCCATCTAGTGCTCCCTAGGATATAATGCCCCAGCCATCTCCCACAACACATACATGTGTGTCACATGTGCAGAGAGCACATTGCACATTTTACAAATAAACGTAACTTGTTCTAAAAATAATGTGTTGCATGGAAAAACCCTCCTATAGAATCAGATCATTGGAATTTGACAGCATCAGTGGATGAGAGGTAAATGTGAACAATATGATGTTGCAGGTGCTGTATGTTTTCTCCATTTTTCAGAGTTATGATGACAGTGTAAGAGTTGACGTAAACCTGAAAATATTATCAGCTATATTCATGAAAATATCAACTGAAAAATATGCATTTTAAGTAAATGGTGTGTCATACAAAAGGACTGCTCTTAAGAGAGCTAATAACAAAAATACACACAAAAGATGAGGATTTCAGTACTCAAAACACCAGAATCAACAAATTTGCCAAATGACACAAGTAAAGCATGGACAAGGCTGTACAATATCCACCTTCTGACTGCACATATAAACAAGTAACTAGAGAAATTTAACATAGATAGATAGACAGATAGATAGATACTTTATTAATCCCAAGGGGAAATTCACATAATCCAGCAACAGTATACTGATACAAAGAAACAATATTAAATTAAATAGTAATAAAAATGAAAAAATGAAAAAAAAAAATAAAATTAATGTTAGCATTTACTCCCCCGGGTGGAATTGAAGAGTTGCATAGTGTGGGGGAGGAACGATCTCCTCAGTCTGTCAGTGGAGCAAGACGGTGACAGCAGTCTGTCACTGAAGCTACTCCTCTGCCTGGAGATGACACTGTTCAGTGGATGCAGTGGATTCTTCATGATTGACAGGAGTTTGCTTAATGCCTGTTGCTCTGCCACAGATGTTAAACTGTCCAACTTTACTCCTACAATACAGCCTGCCTTCTTAACAAGTTTGTCCAGGTGTGAGGTGTCTTTCATCTTTATGCTGCCACCCCAGCACACCACTGCGTAGAAGAGGGCACTCACCACAACCGTCTGGTAGAACATTTGCAGCATCTTACTGCAGATGTTGAAGGATGCCAACCTTCTAAGAAAGTATAGTCTGCTCTGACCTTTCTTACATAGAGCATCAGTATTGGCAGTCCAGTCCAATTTGTCATCCAGCTGCACTCCCAGATATTTATAGGTCTGCACCCTCTGCACACAGTCACCTCTGATGATCACAGGGTCCATGAGGGGCCTGGGCCTCCTAAAATCCACCACCAGCTCCTTGGTCTTGCTGGTGTTAAGGTGTAAGTGGTTTGAGTCGCACCATTTAACAGTCTTTGATTAACTTTCTGTACTCCTCCTTTACTGTCTAATTGGAAATGCCATGACATAATAGCTGCAGCATTTTAACACACAGTATACTCATAGATCATAATGCTTATATTAAATGTAACTGCTGTTGTAATGTCACAAAGTGATGCAATAGTTAAAATGACAGAAAGAAATCATAGCAGACAGAGGTACTTCTCAAACGTGGAATCTAGTAGCTGCGGTGTTCTGCGTGTGTGTGTCTATCTGTCTGTATTTTTCTAACCTATTTCATATGTGATCTTAACAAAGTAGTAAATTTTACTTACTCACAAAGTGGTCAATTAAGAGGGGTTTTAGGAAACACATGAAATTGTTGCTCATTTAGTATGCATGTGCATTGTGAACTTGCTTATTAATCTTTAGGATTGAAAATTTTGTGTACTCACACTAAAACAAGGAAGTGCACCACCTCTATATTCACTCCCCGAATTGTGACTGAGTGTGACCAACAGATAGTCCATTATCGAGGACACCATAGGCTCATCCAGCTGCATGTCTCTGAGTTTACCCTTGAACAGGGATTGCTGGATAGTACTGAAGGCACTGGAGAATAAAAAAAAAAGCTATTATCCTGCCAGTGTTGTGCTGATGATAATAAGCCTTGTGGAACAGCTAGATAATTGTATCCTCCACTCCAATTTTTGTCAAATTAGGCAAACTGCAGTGGATCCAGGTGGTCTATCAAAAGAGGACTCAAACAGTCCAGGGTCAGGCTTTCAAAGGTCTTAATGATGTGAGACATAAGTGCCACTGGTCTGTAGTCGTTAGTTGAAGTTGTGTTTGCTTTCACTTGAACAATGCAGGATGTTTTCCACAGCAGTAGCACATTTTGTAACCTTAATTCCAGATTGAACAGAGGATACCCCAAATGTAGTACCCTTCAATAAACGTTTCACCAGTAGGAATCAGAATTTGTCTTCTTTCTCAAAGCAATTAAGAAGGCAGAGTGCAATACTAATAACTCTGTATGTTCCCGGAACTGTATCACTGACACAATGCCCTTGACTTCAGTACACACAAGATGTTTGCTTATCTGTGCTGCCTTTGTATTTGCTTAGCTACCTGAGCTATTTTGAGCAGAAAGTCAGCTCCACTTTAGCAATACAACAATATCATGCATGTCAATCCCAACAGCAACAGCTATAATTTTAGGTCCAATAAAGACTCTCCTCCAACTTTCATTTTGATGTGAATGAGACAATAAGCTACTTCATCGCACTGTTCACATCTTAACTCCACTTTCTTACTGGACCTCAGAGTCATTGTATCTGGTCACAATAAGACACAGGAAATATCAAAGGTTTGGGGCAGCCACCTGTATAATATCCCTGGCTGCAAAATGGGTAATTTTGACGAGTTGTGAATGGTACAACATCTAAAAATTCCTTCCATGGAAGGCATACAGTACATGAAGCGAAATGGAAAAAAAAAAACTCACAGCAATTTATTAAATTGGGATCTTCTTTTATCTATGAAATATTTGTTACACTCTGTTGCAGGCTTTGTTTATAACGATTTCTTTTTCAACGCTCATTAAAGCTAATTGTTAATATGCTTAGTGGGTGTATGTTTAACAACTGCTGAGACAAATAAAATCCCTTGCCGGTGGTGCACAGTGCCTCAACTGCATGATAAAATTGTTGTTGCTACATTACCAATTCAGCAGAAAAAGAATAAATTGTAATTATGTTAGTTATTGATCATCTAAAAATCAAAAATTGTTAATACTGATACATGTTGCATTTTATTAACATCTTTAAGTATGCCTGGGGTTTTGTCAGACATAAAATATGTTAATTTTGACCACAAGAATTAAGATTATAGGTGAGTTTCCTGGCCCTTTCAACTCTTTTGAAATAACATTAAGAGAAACACAAGGGGGTTCATTCTGTGATTTAGTAAAAAAAAGACTGCATTTTTAAGACTTCATGTTTTTATATATTTATATCCTACAGTCCATGAGAGGAGAGGTTAGGAGCATGCACTGATACAGCGCATTGCCGCACCCACCACACGACAGACCATCTCAAGATCCCAGATTAGGACCCGATTGCAGCCATGCAACAGGTGACACCTCAGCACCACACTAGTTCAGATGGAATGGAACCAGTGTGAGGTTTTTATGGTGGCTGGAGTGCCAATTCTGCCACCAACCCCGAAGTTTTTCCCTGCAGGTTGGAGGGCCTACATGCAGGGATGAATGTTGATTAATGTCATACCCAGGATGGAGCAATTGTAAGGGCCTTGCTCAAGGGCCCAACAGAGCAGAGTCCCTTTTGGCAGTTACCTTCCGATTGCCAGTGCAGAACCCTAGCCTTACAGCCACCATTGCACCCCATACAGTCCACGGCACTTATAAAATTACAAAAAGTCTTTTATGTTATTTTTTGTTTCACTACATACATCACATTTCATATTGTGGAATTTTTCATTTGGAATAACTACTATTATTTCTTGATCATTTGTTTTATAGTTTTTAAAATTTTTGGATTGAAATGTTTTAATGATTAATGGTATGCAGACAACATAACAATTAATTATATTATTAGCAATAATCTAATTGCAGATTTTCTTTCATGTCAAGTAAGGAGCAGCAGCAGTATTTTCCTAGCAATGAGCAGACTTTGAAGATTTAGCTCAGCATAAGCAGCAGTAAGCCTTTAGAAGAAAAGAACGGTTAAGAATCAGCATCATAGAAATGCCATTAATGAGTTACAAAAGAGTAGAAGCTGCAACTCAGGAATGAATGGCCTGAGTGTTTGATTGTGATTAAATCAAAAATAAAATAAAAAAAACACCATTTATTGTTCTTTATTGTTATTACAATTTAAAATATAAATTTGAATAATTAACTCTTTATGATAAATAATGAATGACTTTCAATCTTGGTATTTATGTTATAGAATTTATTCATAAAAAAGCACGTCTGTTATTGATATAACTAAGGCTCTTTTATTTTTCCCTGAAGGCAAAAAAAAGAACCACAAATAATACACTTGTGGCGCATTTCAGGAGTAAATAAGAGTGTAAATAACCTGCTGGCATAGAGTATCCAAAAGATAGCAATTTTACAATCTGTGTAAATAATGCAGAAAATGATAAAAGAGCAGTGTGACATCTATAAACTGAAGCAGGAAGTAAACCTTTTACTCCTTTAAAACACCATTACCAAGAAAGCTTAATATCATTAGTTCAATATTTAAAGTAAATGTAGGTTAAATGGAATTTTTATTTGGACAGATTAAAATGATCTGCTCTGCCTTATGTGTTTGTTTGACAACACAATGAAGTAATCCTTGCTTAAATTTTAAAATCATGGCTTAAATTTCAATTATAGGTTTATGATTAATGTCTGGTGAAGCACACACACGCTTGAAAAGACTGTCAGTCTTTTCAAACATTAAACACATGCAAATTAGCTTTCAGTTCTGCCTTTTCAAAATGGCTGAAGTAAGGGATGCTTTTAGAATATGTTTTTTTTACACTGATTTTACAGCCATGGCCAGGGAACTGCAATCTTAAAGGTTCTGTTAGGAGAACAGCGGACACAGCTCACTGAAATGGAGGCTTGCAACCAGGGATGGGGAGCACTCCGACAAGAATGATCAATGGGTCCATCCCATGTATTCTTGCCATTGCAATGTAATGATGATATAAAAACCTATTTTCTTATTTTTTAAAAGAACAGCTAATAGATAACACTGGGAGTGTGTGGAATTGGCATGCAGGCTGACAGGAGTGGCCCAGTAGGCCTATCACATCCTTGGTGAGCAGATTATGATAAACCAAAAACCAAGGTGTTCTTGCAATTTGGGGTGACCGCAGACCAGCAGGTGAGGCAATGTTGGAAGTGACATTTTAACCCTGAGTTAGTGGCATGCTCCCAAGGTTTTGAGATCTGGGGTAAGGTTGGATGATGACCGAATCACAGAAAGTCCTTGGAAAAAAGTTGCCTATGATATCTCACTATTTCAGTCTGGCATATCCTTATTAGAACTACTGATTAGTTGTTGTCACACACATGCACGTGGGAGGCAACTAATGGGCTCAAAAGAGGGTAATTCCATGCTGGACCAGGGGGTGGCAGTCTGTACTAACCCTTTCTCTCTTTCTTTTGCTGACCCTCCAAGGGAAATTCTGCCTGGGCCCGATGACATCACTTCCAATTCAGTGCCAGATGGCATCACTTCGGTTCCAGGCCCTGATGAGGTCATTTCTGCCACCCGGCTTTAAAAACACCATTTTCTTAGCTATACTTCGGTTTCATTTTGGACTCAACTGTGTAAAGAGATATTGATAACTTTTTGCTCCTTTCTTTCACCCAATTTTCAAGTATTACGGGGTGACTACCCCAAACCTTTTCTGTGTTCCTCGCTTTATTTGACAGTGGCATAGTTGGCAGGATTTTGGCTCCAAGATGACCCAGGAGCAGGACATGAGAGACACTCTGAATGAGTTGAACAATATATCATATGGTGGTTCTCGTACTGGTTTGTCAGGAGGTACTGGACCAAAAAACTTAAATGATAAAATAATTAAACATATCTGAGTCTAGGTCTGATGATTTCAACAATGATCTGATATCTAGCACTTTTAGTGTTTTTTGAACTGTGCCAGCCAGTAATAATCTATTGATAATACTAAGAATGTTTGCTACCAGAAAAGTGATTGTTTTGTTGGGACCAGGTTGAAGGCGTGGGTTGTAGGTTTAATTTCAGGAATGAAAATTATGACTTCATGTTCTATTATCATGTTAAATGTATTATGGTAGTATGTGTATGGTGTGATAGGTATGTACTGGTATTATTAATAGGCTGCAATATTGAGTTTGTGAGACTATTTTGAATTCTAAAGGGAATTTAATATTTAGCTAATATTTAATTTTTACTATTAAATACAATCATAAAATACTGTATGTATTGCTAAATTCTATAGTGATTTTGCAAAGT
Source organism: Polypterus senegalus (assembly GCF_016835505.1). NCBI lineage: Eukaryota > Metazoa > Chordata > Cladistia > Polypteriformes > Polypteridae > Polypterus > Polypterus senegalus. The sequence continues at coordinate 99,080,143 of NC_053158.1, forward strand.
AGAATTTGTCAAATTAACAACTGCTCTACATAAAAATAATTTCTTTTTTATCTGTTAATCACCCACAGGGGATGCAAAAACCAGTGTGTTTCTTCGTGGTGGTCCCAAGCCCAGATAAATGGGGAGGGTTACTTCAGGAAGGGCATCTGGTGTAAAATTTTGCCAAATCAATATGCAGACAGCAATACAAATTTCCATACCAGATCAGTCGAGCCCCGGGTTAACAACGACCACCACCAGTACTGTTAGCCAACAGGGTGCAGGCGGAAATTGAGCTACTGTTGGCTGAACAAGAAGAATAAGAAGGAGAGGGGGAGACGTGTCCAGATGCAGAAGGAGAGGAGGAAGGTAAAGAGAGTGGAACTGAGGGTAGGAACTTTGAATGTTGGCAGGATGACTGGTAAGGGGAGAGAGTTAGCTGATATGATGGAGAGAAGGAAGGCTGATATATTGTGTGTGCAAGAGACTAAATGGAAGGGGAGTAAGGCCAGGTGGATCAGAGGTGGATTCAAATTGTTCTATGATTTTGTTGATAGGAGGAGAAATGGAGTTGGGGTTATTCTGAAGGAACAGTATGGCAAGAGTGTTTTGGAGGTTAAAAGAGTGTCAGACAGAGTGATAATTATGAAGCTGGAAATTGGAGGTGTGATGATGAATGTTGTTAGTACATATGCCCCGCAAGTTGGGTGTGCAATGGACGGAAAGAAGATTTTTGGAGTGAGTTGGATGAAGTGATGAACAGTGTACCCAAGGGACAGAAAGTGGTGATTGGCGCAGATTTCAATGGACATGTTTTTGAACAGAGGAGATGAGGAGATGATGGGTAGGTATGGTGTGAAGGAGAGGAATGAAGAAGGTCAGAGGATAGTGGATTTTGCCAGAAGGATGGGCATGGCTGTGGTGAATACATATTTTAAGAAGAGGGAGGAACATAGGGTTACGTACAAGAGTTGAGGAAGATGCACACAGGTAGATTACATCCTATGCAGAAGAGTCTGAAGGTGATTGAAGACTACAAAGTGGTGGCAGGGGAAAGTGTAGTTAAGCAGCATAGGATGGTGGTCTGTAGGATGACGTTGGAGATCAAAAAGAGGAAGAGAGTGAGGGCAGAGTCAAGGATCAAATTGTGGAAACTGAAAAAGGAAGACTGCAAGGTTGAGTTTAGGGAGAAGGTAAGACAGGCACTGTGTGGTAGTGAAGAATTACCAGACAGTTGGGAAACTACAGCAGATGTAGTAAGGGTGACAGCACGAAGGGTGCTTGGCGTGACATCTGGACAGAGGAAGGAGGAAAAGGAAACCTGGTGGTGGAATGGGGAAGTACAGGAGAGTATATAGAGAAAGAGGATGGCAAACAAGAAGTGGAATAGTCAGAGAGATGCAGAAAGTAGACAAGAGTACAAGGAGATAAGGCACAAGATGAAGAGAGAGGTGGCAAAGGCTAAAGAAAAGGTGTATGATGAGTTGTATGAGAGGTTGGACACTAAGGAGGGATTGGCTAGACAGAGGAACCAAGCTGGGAAAGATGTGCAGCAGATTAGGGTAATAAATGATAAAGATGGAAACATACTCACAAGCGAGGAGAGTGTGTTGAGCAGATGGAAAGAGTACTTTGAGAGGCTGATGAATGAAGAGAACGAGAGAGAAGAGGTTGGATGATGTGGAGATAGTGAATCAGGAAGTGCAATGGATTAGCAAGGATGAAGTAAGGACAGCTATGAAGAGGATAAGGAATGGAAAAGCTGTTGTTCCAGATGACATACCTGCAGAAGCATAGAGGTGTTTAGGAGAGATGACAGTGAAGTTTTTAACCAGATTGTTTAATGGAATCTTGGAAAGTGAGAGGATGCCTGAAGAGTGGAGAAGAAGTGTACTGCTGCCGATATTTAAATATAAGAGGGATGTGCAGGACTGTAGTAACTACAGGGGGATAAAATTAATGAGCCACAACATGAAGTTATGGGAAAGAGTAGTGAAAGATAAATACTGTAGGTTAAAAAGTGAGGTGATGATTAGTGAGCAGCAGTATGGTTTCATGCCAAGAAAGAGCACTACAGATGCGATGTTTGCTCTGAGGGTGTTGATGGATAAGTATAGAGAAGGCCAGAAGGAGTTGCATTGCGTCTTTGTGGACCTGGAGAAAGTGTATGACAGGGTGCCTCGAGAGGAGTTGCGGTATTGTATGAGGAAGTCAGGAGTGGCAGGGAAGTATGTAAGAGTTGTACAGGATATGTACGAGGGAAGAGTGACCGTGGTGAGGTATGCGGTAGGAGTGACGGATGCATTCAAGGTGGAGGTGAGATTACATCAGGGATCGGTTCTGAGCTCTTTCTTATTTGCAATGGTGATGGACAGGTTGACAGACGAGATTAGACAGGAGTCCTCGTAGACTATGATGTGTGCTGATGACATTGTGATCTGTAGCGATAGTAGGGAGCAGGTTGAGGAGACCCTGGATAGGTGGAGTTATGTTCTAGAGAGGAGAGGAATGAAGGTCATTAGGAATGAGACAGAATACATGTGTGTAAATGAGAGGGAGGTCAGTGGAATGGTGAGGATGCAAGGAGTAGAGTTGGCGAAGGTGGATGAGTTTAAACACTTAGGATCAACAGTACAGAGTAATGGAGATTGTGGAAGAGAGGTGAGAAAGAGAGTGCAGACAGGGTGGAATGGGTGGAGAAGAGTGTCAGGAGTGATTTGTGACAGACGAATATCAGCAAGAGTTAAAAGGAAGGTCTACAGGACGGTAGTGAGACCAGCTATGTTATATGGGTTGGAGACGGTGGCACTGACCAGAAAGCAGGAGACAGTTGGAAGTAACAGAGTTAAAGATGTTAAGATTTGCATAGGGTGTGACAAGATTGGATAGGATTAGAAATGAGTACATTGGAGGGACAGCTCAAGTTGCACGGTTGGGAGACAAAGTCAGAGAGGTGAAGTTACGTTGGTTTGGACATGTGCAGAGAAGAGATGCTGAGTATATTGGGAGAAGGATGCTAAGGATAGAGCTGCCAGGGAAGAGGAAAAGAGGAAGGCTTAAGAGAAGGTTAATGGATGTAGTGAGAGAGGACATGCAGGTGATGGGTGTAACAGAACAAGATGCAGAGGACAGAAAGATATGGAAGAAGATGATCTGCTGTGGCGACCACTAACAGGAGCAGCCGAAAGAAAAAAGAAGAAGTAGAATCAACAATAGTAGTCAGAGAAGTCCAGAAAAAAGTTTTTTATACCCTTTAATACTGTCTTTCCATACCGTTAAGAAGTTGTTTTCCGTTGTTGCTCTTTATCTATGCTTCAGTTTTCGGCCTTCTAATTTAATAGTGCTAGTCATTAATTTTCTAACCTGAACAGGGTTGTGCGGGTCTGCTGGAGCCTATCCTCTATATGGTGCAAGACAGGGAACAAACCCTGGACTAGGTACCAGTCCATTGCAGGGCACATACACCCACACAACATGCAAACACTCGGCCGGTTTAGGATCACCAATTCACCTAACCTGCATGTCTTTGAACTGTGGTCGGAAACTGGAGCACCTGGAGGAAACCTACACAGACACAGAGAACATGCAAACTCTTCTCAGGGAGGACCCTGGTCTCCTTACTGCAAGGCAGCAGCACTACCTCTGTGCCATGCTAGCTAACAGTGCCAGTGTTCTCATTAAAACAGGGTGAGTTGTTCAGATCACTTATGTTTTGAGAATCAAAAGCCTCTTTGAAGAACACGATTTAATTATGTCAGCTGAACTGTATTGTTCTTAATCATTAAGTTTGAGTTTATTTGTTTTGCTTCTTTAATTAATTTTATATTTTGAGTGCCTATGTAATTTGTTTTTAATTCTAAAATCTGCCATTGTTAAGGTAAATTAACATTAAAAGTTTCCAATTAAATATAATATAATGAATTCACATTCCAATGACACATCACTGCAGTAGTAAGTACAACTTAAAATCACACAGTGCCAGAACCTTGGATTAAAAAAAAACTGTCCTTCATATGAAGTTTGCAAATACTACTGATATCTGTGGGTTTGTTATTTGGTTTTATGTTTTGATTCCTGTCAAATTCCAAGGACAGGCAAATTAAGCTGGAACCTCTAATCAGCAGTCTTGCAGAAGAGTGCTGTTTTCTGCATGTGACTAGCATCACAACTAAAGCTGGTGCCTGCTGTGTGCCTTATATTGCTAACAACAACTTCAGTCACCAAGGAATAACAGACTGATTGATGATTAGGTATCTAAAAATTCAAGCAAGCAACAGTTTAAATGACAGCACACATTTTATCACATATGGTATGGTCACAGGTTCCTTCTTCTATTGCTTAACCTCAAAAAATTCAGGTTATCACATAATGTCACAGTTCACTCTGCGCTTGGGCGAAAAAAGCTTGAGGGCCACAGGGCAATCATCTAAATGGGGCATTTAAACCTCCAGATGCCCTGGAGCCTGATTTGTACTTTTTCAGAATCTGAATGGAAGTGCAAAATGTCAGACTTTAACTAGCAGAAAAACCATATATTCTCAAAATCCAAGCCATTCCAGGAAGGTCAGAAAAGAGTTATTGTATTAGAAGAAACGTTTTGGTCATGTGGCATCAAGACATTTTTTAAGTGTTATGATTTGTTTACAAATGTAATTTTTGGCCTCTTTCCTATTTTGTTTTTATAAAGCTTTGTATTCTTTTATTAGGTTTTTGAATGAAAGGATTTCGGATCTTCTATCTTTTTTTTTTTCAATTAAAATTTATTTAACCTAGCTTTGTAATTTGATGTAATTTCATTGTAGTTGTCTATATTGGGTGCAGCCATTTTGTGGAGTGTCTATTGCCACGTTGCTAGGTGATCAAACTGTAAGTGGGCAGTCAGTGGCATTATTGCTCTGTTGGTAGAAAGGCCACAATATGCAGGTCCCATTTCTCTGAGTTTACTGAGAAAATAGAAGTTTAGTGTGTGTTAATTTTGTTAGTGCTCCTGGGAAAACCGATTTTTGTATTATGTGTATTTGACTACAATTTTCTGTGTTGATTGTTCTACTTGAAAGTGTTTAACGGACTTCCCAGTTGTGAACCTTTGCCTGTTCCTTGACTCATATCTCTTTTTCTGCTTCTTTATTTAAAAGATTTCTCCCTGTGGCAGAGTATAAAAAGAGAATTAATAGAAAGGAAGGGTCATTTACCAATAGTAGTTTTAAAAGATAGAACTGTGTAGCTCTTGTAGACAGACAGCACTTCATTTAATCTCTTGGAGTCATGTGATACAGTATAAGAAAATTACATTTGCATCAACAATAAACTTCTGTTTAACCATTGAAAGACAGAACTGCTTTGCTCTGCTGAGAACAAAGCTGCCAAAAGTCTTCCACCACTGAAATGTACAGACATCCATTATGTTTTCACAGATCATTGGAATTCATTTAAGAATTTCTTTGAAATATAATGTATGCATAGACATGTTTGTTCTTGAATTAATCCTCATTTTAGGGCGAAGCTTTTGGATCTATTTTCAGAAGGGTAGGTCGCTGTTATAACATCTCTGAAAAACTTTAAATGTGTAAATGAACAAAGCAGACCAAAGGTATGCTTTCTCAGGAGTAAAGCTGTGAGTTTTATGACATACAAAGTGTTAGTCTATTCTCTTTGTATTTCTCCCTGAAGTGAGAAAATAATCCTTACTTGTTGTGAGGGCAAGGTAAGGTTTGTCGATTTTGTTTCTCAATGATCTGACAATAGATTAGGAAGAGGCATTCAATACCTGCAACTCCTGAAGCTCACAAGGGACCCTGTGTGCTTCCCCCACCTCTAATTCAGATGTGTACTTGGATGAGAGTTCACATTTTCAATCGGAGGGTTCACAACTAGTAATTCTACATGTGAGCATCTTTGTTCAGATGAATATGAATGAAGTCCTATCACAACAGTCAGAAGCTGATCTCAAGTGAAAGTTTTCCTCATTTTACTACAAAATACAAAACTAACAGATAAAAACAATAGACACATAAGCAACAACCAAACAACAGTGGCTGGCCTGATTGGCACCACATTCAGCACCTTGATTAAGAAAAAAAAGAGAAGAACAAGGGTGGCTCATCCCAAAAAATGTTACTGGCAAAAAGATTTTAGAAAAACAATCATTTAGACATCATAATGGATTCAGAACTATATTTTGGACTGCACATTAAACATAGTTCTAGCACAGAGCTGTTTAATTTAAGAAATATGGTCTGACAATTAGGGGGCATGGCTGAGCTACATACTCCAGGCACAGTCTAGGGTTCAAATATATTTAACTTGTTTAACACAATACTTTCCAAAGGTTTTTTCTTCCAAATAATACAATTCCTTTCTCTTCTGTCCTCTCCACTCCACCCACGCAAATGTTGTCCACCTCTTCCTGACTACGACTCCCAGGCAGCTTCTTTTATGCTAGATATGATTGTACTTTTGTTGCCACAGCATTGCATAGAGGAAGCCCTTCTGGGTCACATGGAAACTTAAGAAAACGGGGAAGTTTTCTCCAGGCAGTACCCTCTTTCACAATCCCTTAACCCTAATAGGATTGTTCTCCTGACAACTAGTCACTAGTTTATCTGTGGGTATCCAAACTGGAATCATGCCAGAAGAGCATTGTCACAAATTATACTGGAAGACATACTGCTCTTGGTAGGCAACTTCCCCCCAGTCAATCCATTATTTTTTCTCCATCACTGGGAAAAGGAATAGGAACCATTCCCGTTGGGTTTCACTTCCATCCACGCCATCCATCTATTACGGTTTCCCAGCTTATTAAGGAATGACTCTCCATCCCAGTCAGGATGCCACTACCTCCACTACATTATTAACAATGGCAACTATTATATAGTTACAAGATTCTAAAAAGTTATGATTTGTCTTTAGCTGCTTAGGTTATTGTAATGCACTACTATCAGGACTGACTTGTAACAATCGACTTATAAGAGGTACCATCGCTACACTACATCACCTGCATGGGAAATGGATGACGTTCGAAAGATACACTAGCATGAAAAATATTCGGTCTTTGACCCTTCTTCCCCCTAAACCCCTACCACCCTCTGGGGCAATGGTCAAAAGAAACTTTGATGATAGGTAAAATGGATTAAATATGAAAGTGTATTGTAATCAGGAAACCAGAATTTATGCATGTACATAAAAAGATGACAAGGTGCTCGTTTTGTGGCCCCATTTCCCTCTTGGCCAAACGCTTAATCCCTGGTCTGATAAACAAACCCAAAAGTAATACAAACTGAAAAATATAAATACATAAGAAAGGGAATGCTTTAACAAAGTTAGGGTGAAAAAACATTGAATCCTGTCTTACAGTTCTCGCTGAATAATGTGGAAAACACAGACAGCAGGTGAATATTGCTGTTTTCTCAATATCCCAAGGAATAAAGAGTGAGTTGGCTCACCAATGGGATCACTCAGAGAACCACTTGGCCATATAACAAAACCTAAACATTTTCCCAGGTATTTACCTCTCCGTTTCTTTTCATCAGGGTGGCCACCCCACAAATAGCGGATATCCCTGGGTGAAGATTGCATTTGCTGTCTTACTAGAATTAGATAGCTAAGCCCTTTGCTTTGCTGCTTCCTTTCTCTCTCCTTCCATTTCTGTTAGTGGTCCTTAAAAAAGGTTTTCCACTAAACTGTCCCATTTTATGCTCCAGTAGTCATAGAAACATGACGTCTGCCCTAAGCATCTGTAAATCCTACCAAGCGGGGTCCTCTAAACCTTAGGCATCAACTACAATGCCTGAATGGATATTCCATCAGCATTATCAAATCCCTGTAATGTAGTGATGCCAGTCAAGAAAGCAAAGCCAATTTTAATTCCATGTAGTCTTGCTACAAACTAAAATAGACTTGGCTGTGGTTTGTTTAAAACGTAACAACAAGAATCTTCACTAAAAATGAAATACTGAACAAATTAAATCAACTGCTATGATTTTAAGCATTTTAATTTTAACTTATTCAGCTTTCCTTATTACTTATGTTACATTCTAGTGCTTAAGTGTTTCATTTTTTGTCATTATTTCCCACCTCTGATTTAGCTTAGTAAAGTTACCATTACCTATGTAATTTCTTTTTTGTGCTGCCATGTTCTTTTTTTTTGCAGGAGCAGCCATTTTAAGAATGGTTTGTCTTTTGTTGCTATGCTCGCTGCTCTTACAGGACAGCCAGAAATACATGTCATTGTTGCAACAGTATAAAGATCAACATTGTGCATTTCCAAGTCAACCAAGGTAGCAACAGCAATCAGAATTCTAGAATGTAAACATCCCTCTTGAAATGAAGTGTGTCTATGCATTTCTAAGTGGTGAACATGGACAACCTTGTAGTGGTCATTCAGCAAATTGCTATTAAATGGAAACTAACATGGAACAAATAAGAAAAATGATAGCAGAGTCCGGATTAGGTTACCATGCAGAGTCCAGATTAGGCTACCATGCAGTCCTGCTGTTAAAGAATGGCTGAAACTGAGATCTAACACACAAAGATCTTCAGACTTTTCAAACAGTGGCACAAATGTATCAGATGTGATGAGGATTTAACCCAAATAGATAGATCTGATTAATATTTAGTAATTTCATATTCATATTTTAGCGAAACATAAAATTACTAATAGACAATAAGAAGTATTCTGATGGGGTATTCTTCAAAATAGAAACTCAAAATACACTGTATTGCAAATAAATGCCCTGTCCAACCCAAAAGTTATATTTAATTTGAATATTTCATCATTTATTTATTACTGTATAGAATAAAATGTTTATAGAATAAAATCATTTTCGAAAGAGTATGCATTGATTTAAAAACCATAGTTTGTCATGCGCGATAATGGAAATCTGAAAAATGTAATCATGAAATGTTGTTAGCTGATTAATTTTATTATAAGTGTACCTGTAAATGTTTCCTGATTAAACTTCTTATTTAGAAAATTAGATGCCACAGCTGCAGATGATTGATAATAATTAGTGTAGGCATTAATTTGGGCTACAAAGTTAAAAGCAGAAGATTAAATATACTATATATATTTATATATGTTCCAGAGACCCTACTCCTACTTGGACAAAGCCGACCCCACAGTCAGGATAATGCTCTTTGATTTTTCCAGTTACTTTAACAGCATTCTGCCTCATTGACTGGGGAAATGGCTCAAAGGCTTTGTATCTTGATGACCCCACAATCTCTTGGATCATAGACTACATCAGTGGTTCTCAAACTGTGGGGTGGGTCCCCCTAGGAGGGCGCGAAGTAACAAAAAGGGGGGCATGAAGATGTGAAAAAAAAAAAACAAGAATCGAAAATATGAAAAATACATCTATTGAAACCAAAACAAATTAACTTAAACTATATTCTGATACTAGAAAAATAAATATAGAGTTAGTTAAATGTCATTAAAAGTTAAGTAGTGTGGAATTGAACCCGGACACAGACAGACGGACATCGTTGGCTCCACCACACACTCTTTATTTACAATATATTTACAATATTTAGTTCAGTGCACGTCCCAGTGCCTCTTGTCTCTCTGGCCGCCTCCAGTCCTCTCTCCAGCTCCGTCTCTCTTCCACCCGACTTCCGCTCTCGACTGAAGGGAGGCGGCACCTTAAATAGGAACCCGGATTGGCTCCAGTTGCTTCCCGGCACTCCTCCACAGACACGCCCCAGTGTGGCGGAAGTGCCGGCTGCGCACCCGGAAGCTGTCCGCGTGTCCCCTGTCGTCTTCCCCCCAGCACTTCCTGGTATCGCGGAAGTGCTGGGCTCCAGGGATATTCAAGGCACCGGTGGCACCGCCTGCCGGTGGCCACAGGTCCCTACAGGGCTGGGTTTCCAAGCCCTTTACCCGTGGCCCCCAACATAACCAGGGCGGACGCCCCCTCGCGGTCTGGAGGATGTCACAGTAGGTATAATAAAATATGCGTCTATGATATATCATTAATTAAAAAAGAACAAATTGGTATTGGTGGGCTCCTTTCAAAAAAACATTAGGGGGGCACGATTAAAACTGTTATGAAAACTCGGAGGTGGTGGATTTCCGGCTTGCTAAGGAGCCTCTGAGACCGGTCACCATTCAAAGGGAGAATGTGGAAGTAGTGCAGAGCTAAAAAAACTGGACTGGTCTGACAACACAGTGGCACTGCTGAAGAAAGGCCTGAGTAATTTGCACTTCATAAGGAGACTTTTGATGTATGCAGCAAGCTGCTGGAAATGCTCCACCAGTCCATAGTAGCCAGTGTGATATTCTATGCTGCAGTGTCCTTGGGATGCAACTTGAGCTCAAAAGAAGCACAATGTCTGAACAAACTTACCAAGAAAAGCCTGTTCCATCACAGGGCGAAGCCTTTACAGACTGGAAGCTGTTGTGGAAAAGAATATAGTGGCAAAATTGGATGCCATCATGAAAAATCCCCTATATTCTCTCCATGGTGCTCTCTTGGAGCACTTTTAGCCTAATCTAATCTTTTATAAATATTATATATATATATATATATATATATATATATATATATATATATATATATATATATATATATATACTGTATATATATATTTACAAATCAATTAATTGAATTTGTTTGACAGAGAAGAGAGGCTGACAAGATTACTAGCAACAGTGTCCACACAAATATGGGCAGATCAGTCATGCGATTATATCATGCAGAGATAATATCTAGTGTTACATTCTAGCTGAAAGAAGACAACTATTGAAATGACTGTGGTGATCTCATTTTATATAAAAAAAGGGTTATGTATAAAAGGACACAGCACCAGATATGCACATTTGAATATTGTCAATTGGTATACTATCATGTAAAATTAACGCCATAGGACAATGACAAGTTTCAGTGTTATAAATATAATTCAAATAATGCTATTTTCAAATCATTAAAATTTCCTGATCAGACCCAAAGCACACATATTTTTTTAACAATTTAGTGATTTTATTAAAATCAAAATACATTCCATACAAGCAAGTCAAGTTTAACAAAACTAGGTTAGAAACAAATCAACCCCCACCCATGTAAAGCATTGTTATTTATCTGAACAAAATAATTTTGCTCCAAGCCTGGCTACCCTTCTTTCCTACAGAGATTGTTTTGGCAGAAATCTAGTTGTATAGGTCAATCTGTCTTGTTTTGTCCAATACACAACATGACCTTTTATCTACATTGCACACTGCCAGCACCCTGTTGTGTTACAGCTTTGCTCAGCCACTTCTATTATTAACCTTCCCATCGCCTGTAAGGGAAAATTGTTCTGTATGAATTTGTAAAGTGCTTGAAATTGCCTGCTTATTTAACTAGGTCATATAAATCATTTGTACCCAACTTATCAGGGCAAAGATGAGATCAAACGACTACAATGCCCGGGTCCCGCAACCATGGGCATCTTCTTTTATTCAGGACATCAATACTCATGAACTAAAGACGAACCAAGGTGTGTGAGTGGACAAGTCAGACTTTTTAGTTAGAAAAATAGCAAAGCTTATTAAATAATGAGAATTAGCATACAATTAACAGTGTATTCAAAGAGAACTCAAGCAAATTGATGCCTTGTATTGGCTAACTAAAAAGATTACAATATGCAAGCTTTTAAGCCTCTTCTTCAGTCAAGATCTTACCTGAGGTCGGGGCCTGAACTGTCTCAGAAGCCTACATATTGTAATAATTTTAGTTAGCCAATAAAAGATGTAATTTTGCTTGACTTCTCATTTCATCCATAATGACTAATATGGTACAACACCCTACTACTACAGTGCATTCAAATATGAAAGTCAATAAAAAGATTGGATAAAATCATGCCATTAAAATCAGTGCCCTTGGGTGCTCCAAAAAAGTATTTAATTTACTGTTCTCCAGCAAGACAGTATTCCCTTCTTACGCCATTACTCTTGTTTCACCAGTGCAGCCTGGCACATTCCAGTCTACCATGCAGACCCAAACTGACACCTCATTTGGTAAACAGAGTTCACTGAGCCACCACCTCTGGGTAGTCATAACAGCTTTTCTAGGGTGTCTTGCCTTTTCATTGGACATGGCCATGCTTTGAATCCATGCTCAGTTCTGTGGTTTCTCTCTGTCTGTCTGTGTCTGCTCCCTTGTTCAGCATGCATGGACTTCAACACACACCAGATTCTCTTGTCGGCCATTGACCCTGCTCCCATGAAAACTGCTCACCAGAGCCATTGCTACCTGTTCTGCTTAAAGTTTCTCATTTCCCGAAGAGACTTCAAATGAGCAATCATTTTCTCTTTTTTGTGTTTTTTCCACTCCTATTTCTGCACTAACCTGCCGAATTATCTACTTTATCCTAACACACAGCTGGTGCCTGCTTAATACAACACTGCTTAAATGGTAATCACTGCATTAAATCCTCACGCTGGTTGTACTAAAAGTCATAAAAACCACTAATACATTAAACAATTTACAAGCCCCCGACTTGTTTCACCACAATGACATTTTAATTATATTTTATTCTCTGATTCACATATTACACATCATATTCTATGAACCAACTATTTCCCAAAGACTTTTAAACTGTTTAACTATCTTGGGACTTTTAGATAATACTTAAGAGACAGATGTATTTAAAGATCATACCATTTGTCTGTTCTCTGACTGGTATACGTCGTATTTAAATTTTTTTCATTTAATTTTTCTCCTATCCTGTATATGATTTTAATAGACAGGATATCAAGGTGTGGCCAAGGAGGGGAGAGTGTGCTGTTCAGTGACCTTAGAACTGCCTCACTGCTTTTTGGCTACATTGAGTTGTGAACCCCTCAGCATGCATTGGGACCATTTGCAACTGAGTGTAAAGTGGCAGGGACCAGGATCAGAACCTCCAAATCTGAAGCCATGGTCCTCAGTTGAAAAAAGGTGGACTGTCCTCCTTGATTGGGAGGTGAATTACTGACTCAAGTGGAGCAATTTAAGAATATCAGGGTCTTGTTAATGAGTCTGGGGAAAGGGGATGGTGAAATCCAGTCCATAGTGGTGAAGAAGGAACTGAGCCAAATGGTAGAACTCTCAATTTTCTAGTTGATCTATATTCCTGTGTTTACCTATGGTCATTAGCTTTGGATAATGACCGAAAGGACACAATTGCATGAGCACTTTGCCAAAATAAGCTTTTTCCATATGATGTCTGGACACAGCATAGAAGCATAGACATCCAGTAGAGGCTTGGAGTAGAGCCACTGACCCTTCACTTCAAAGGGAGCCAATTGAGGTACTACAGGTATCTGTTAGGAACGCTTCCTGGATGCAACACTGCAGAGGATTTACAGGCACTACCAGCTGGGAGAAGACCCTGGAAAAGATCTATGGCTCGCAGGAGGGATCCAACAATGCAGTGGGGTGCAGACGGGGGAACCCGAGGGGGCAATGGCCCCAGGCATCCATATCTGGGGAGGCATCCAAACCAAAGAGTGTTGCTCTCTAGGAGAGCCCTGTTTCTAAAATAATTTTAATTTAATATGAACAAATTGAAATTAATATAGCTCAATCTCAGTGAAGCTCTATGACTTCTAAGCGCTAGAAGTGCTTGCACTGGGGCTGACCGGGCTCTGCGCAGCAAAAAGAGGCCTTCCCCTGAAAACATTGTGAAAGCTATGTTTATTTCACATGGGACAGGAAATTGAACCCTCGTGTCAAACGTCCTTGAAAAGGGCTTCCCGTTCTCAGTCCCATATGCACAGTGAACGTGTTAAGGGTCATTTGTCCAACCTTGGCGCAGTGAAGTGTTTTTCTGAGACTGAGTTTGCCTCATGTATTTCATCTCGCGTGTTCTTTTTCTAGCTACTCCAGTAAGGTAAGTCGAAGAAATATGTAGTCTGTGTAGCCAGAGTAAATCTGGGTTATGTTATAATTCTTGCATTTACAGGAGTTCGGTCAGTTTTTAACCTTTCAAATCTTTCATGTCACAAGAGCATCTGACCAACCTGGTTTTAATCAGCATTGAAAAAGAATTCTTCACAGATGATGTAAAAATTAAGTAATACAATTGTTTTTGCAGGGTTCTAATTTAGGGAAAAGTGTTTATTTCCTATTTAATATGCCTTTCTTTTTCATTTTCACATGCCTACCATTCATTTTGACAGCAGCTCACCTTCAGGGGCATACAATCAAGGAGTTTGCCCCGGGCATCTTCTAGCCTCTGCATGCCGCTGCTGCAAGGTCAATAGGCAACTATGGCTGGAGAAAGGGATGTCTGAACCTCATTGATAAGACTGTTGCTCCCACAACCCAGTTTTAGACAATCGGTGGAAAATGAAATGATATGAGATGAAAATGATTTCTTGCTATGTTATGTAAATAAACCTAACTTGTAAAAGATGCTTCTGTGTGGAGATAATGTAGTCTGTCATGCTGCACATGGTATCTCCATCAGCCTGATGTAATAAAGGGACATCCGTCTTGAATTTCATTATTAATGTTGACTCATCACTATTCTTTATTCACAGAATATAGACCTGAAGAGCATCTACTAAGGAATGATGTTACAGGGAGTCAAAATTTTAATCCCCACTCTAGCATTAGCTGGTCTGTTCCACAGATGTATAAATCTTGTGCTAGGTATTCATTATTAAATGCCTTAAATAAAATATTATTCAGAATATATGTCATGTAATTTTCTAACGTGCTTAATCCAGGCGAAGAGTTGCGGGGGGTGTTGCAGCCCACCCCAGCCAGCACAGGGTGCAATGCAGAAGCAAACCCTGGTCAGAATACCAGTCCATTACAGGGCAAATTCACACACACACTCACACATCAAACACACCCTAGGGTCAACTCAGTGTCTCCAGTTCACCTAACTTGTATGTCCTTCAACTGTGGGAGGAAACTCATTTAGTCACGGGGAGAACAAACAAACCCCACACAGGAAGGACCCGGGATGTGAACCCTGCTCTCCTTACTTCAAGGCTGTAGTGTTACCACTGCTCCACCATATATATATATATATATAATATATATATATATATATATATTGTGAACGATAGGGGGCGCTCTCGCTCCCTTGAACCCCTGTCCACGACTCCAGACACCAGGTAAAAGTCCTCAAGTTGACTTTATTTTGTCGCCACAGTGCACAAAGCACACTCTCCACCACAATACTCATTAACAAACAAATACTCAATAATAAACAATCCTCCAGCTCCCAGACGCGTTGCCACCCTTCCACCCAGCTCAGCTCATTGTCTGTGAGTTCCCATAGTCCTTTTATACCTCCTGACCCGGAAGCGTTTCTGCCCAATAGTCCACAAGTCCTTATTCCTTCCGGGTCAGGGTAAATAGTCCTTTTCTTCAACCCGGAAGTCCGTCGCTCTTCCTGTGACGAACCTCCGGGTCACAGGGCACGAAGAAGCCCTCGGTCCTCCCTGCAGCTCCCTTCTGTGGCCCCCACGGCATCCAGCAGGGCTTTGCATAAAAACTCCAATGTCCATGATGCCCTGCTGGTCTTCTGGGGACCTCCACCCTGCAAGGAGGGCTCCACCTGGCGGCTTGGGGGTATTGGCTGGGATAAATGGCCGGCCATCCATCACTATATATATATACTGTATATATAATATATATATATATATATATATATATGTAAAAATGATAAAATGCAGATGTTTCTAAGGTTGACAATAATTTTCTTAACAATGCCAACCGTCAAATACTCAACATTGATATTTTATTTGCGCCATGATACAAGGAGTCCCTTCAAACAATATTCCAAAATGAGGACTTCAAAAAGGCTGGAGAACAGACCCTCAAAATTGGTAACTGGCCAGCATACTTTAAAGTTCCAAAAACTGTTGCAAAAGAAGAAGGGTTATAATCAACCTTCTTTTGCCCTTTTTGTTATACAAGCAGAAGGATCTTTATAAAATAAAGGATTTATTTCACAACATATGCTCTATACCACAAAATGCTCCAAGGACCACAAACAGACCAGAAGGACTTGCTATTACAAAATAGCCGATTCAACACAAATCCAATTAAAGGTCAAAAACAGCATTAAGGTCAGTAAATCCAGTAACACAACAAAAACATAGAAATATTCAAAAAGAACTTATAATAATATAATGTGTTGAAAAGAACTGTGAGTTCCCTCAGGCTTTATAAGGCTGAAGGCAGTCCCTTTAGTGGTGATGGACAGGTGGCTCAGCTTCTTGGGGAATTAGCCACAATAACCAAGAAATATAGTAGAAGCATGGACACATAGACATTAAATACACAAAACTAGTAAAAACACAAAATAATCAAAATAATAAACACAACAATATTAATATAAAAAAGAATCAAAATTGTACAAAAAATACATAAAAAGGAATAGGAACACAAGTCAGGGTAGTAACCCTGGCTGAAAGATAACAATTTGCGTGAAATTTATTTTAACTGTGTTCTCTTTGTAACTCTAATGAAAGGAAACTGTTAAATTTACATTACTGATCTTTGCTACTTGTTTATGAACTCACCTAAATGTTTAATTAACTGTCATAGACAAGCATTAACCTTGAAAATACTGGACAAAAACTTTCAGAACTACCTTACTATGCATAGCACTTTTTCAATATGCTCTTTGTCCTTAAAAGGCTCCATATCCTTTGCTAAGATGATCTTGGGTAAATTAGGCTTAAATTCATCAGATGTGAAGTGTTTTACAAGTAATTGACCTCAGCAGCACTGAGACTGCTCTTTTCACTTCTGAGTCAGAATTCACCCCAACAAGATTAATGCAACCAAGCAGAAAGATTTTTGTCTTGTTCTTCTTTGTTTTTTTTTTCAGTCATCAAATCACAAACCTTCTTAATTGGCCACTGAGATCTATTTTCAAGGTTCAAGGTTAACTTTACTTATCATTCAAAAGCATACACAGTGATGCACAGCAGGGCAAAATTGTGTCACCTGTCCCAATTATGTGCACGAAAAGACAGAAAAAAAAAAAAAACAAGAATAACAGGTTTAAAAAACAGAGGATCACTAAGACACTGCACAGAAAAGTTGTATATTGCACTGTATTAACAGACTAGTACTGTATTATTAGACACTTCGGAGCTGGTTGCCAGGGAGTAGAAGGCCAAGCAGCCCATTACTGAGGTAAGTGTGGTCTGATAAGGTGGGTGGCCCTGTTTTGGCCACATTTGCTGTAGAGTTCCTTTATGGAAGAAAGAGCTGTCTCAATGATTTTCTCAGCTGCTTTTACCACTCACTGTCCAAAAACTATACAGTCTCCATACCAGACAGAGATGCAGGTGGTCAATACGAGGTGTGGCAGAAAAGTAATGAGACTGGCAACACTGCAAGCGATCTGGCAACGCTGCGCTGTTGTCCTTGATAGAGCACGTGTATCAGTACCCTCCCATAGCTCAGTGCGAGTTTCAACTCCTTCCATTAACTACGTGATTTTTGTGACTGCTATTAGCGAAGTTGTGTTTTTGGTTGTGTGTCACGCAAAATGGAACAGCGGAATTTGGAGCAACGTTGTGCCATTAAACGGCAAGTGTGACATTTGAAAAGTTAAAACAGGCCTATGGGGGAACATTCTTCATCTCGAGCTCAAATTTTTCACTGGCACAAATCATTTTTGGAAGGCAGAAAACACGTTGAAGATGAACACCATTCAGGGAGGACTTCAACTTCGAAAACCAATGAAAACATCGAACGTGTGAACACTCTTGTGAGATCAGACCGTCATTTAACATTAAGAATGTTGAGTGAACAATTAAATTTGAACAGATTTACCATTCATCAAATTTTGACTGAACATTTGCACATGCGAAAGGTCTGTGCCAAAATGGTGCCGAAAAACTGCCCTCTCCATAACAGAATTTTTGACCTCAAAAGGCATTCCTGTGGTTCCCCAGCCCCCTTATTCACCTGACCTCAGTCCGTGTGACTTTTTCCTTTTTCCTAAACTGAAAAATGTCCTCAAAGGACGTCATTTCGGGACTTTAGAAAACATCCAAAAGAGTGTAACGGACATGCTGAAGACCATACCGGTTGAAGACTTCCAGCGCTGCTACCAACAGTGGGAACAACATCTCCATCGGTGTGTAGCTGCCCAAGGGAATTACTTTGAAGGGGATAACATTGATGTTTGAAAAAAATGAAAACTTTGGTAAATAAAAAATCAGTCTCATTACTTTTCTGCCACACCTGCATACTGTCTATGCTGCCTCTATGGAAGGAAATGAGGGTGGGAGGAGGTAGGCAAACTCTTCTCATGCACTGCAGTAGGTAAATTTGCTTCTCTCCTCTCTTGACTTGGGAGAAGGGAAGTTGAATCAAGAAGAGTTCATTTGTCATTTTCAATTCCAGGAACTTTGTGCGCCTGACTGTCTCCACAGAGGAGTGGTTTATAGATTGGGCATTTGTTTTAGTCTGTGCTGAGTGCGTTTTGTTTTCATTGTCCCGTTTACTGTTCGTTATATGTGTGTCACTAATGTTGTCCCCGTAACTGAAGAGGGGAAGGATGATGGAGAGAGACCGCAGCCCCGAAACAGAAATCACCCGTTAAACTCACCAGATACATCTGTGTCATTCTGTATTTAAAAAAGAGGAGCGAAGACGAGAAGAGGTGGAGGGGAAAGAGAGAGGAGAGAAATTGAAAGGAGAAAGGAGACAATTTACCCGTTCATTTACAAACTCATCACTGACATTTATCGCATCATTCTAGTACTTGCCATCATCACGACAGCCAGAGCTGAGAAACCCTGGGGTTCAGATTCATACCAGGTCTTTCACGGTGAGGTCATTTTGTTTTCAGGAAGAAGCACAATAACACTACAGCCAGTATCAATACCGTCGGACTTTATTTTGGACTCATTTTTCACCACATTTCAATTGCTGTGTTTAAGTAATCTGTGTTTGTATTTGTGTTTCATGTTTTTATTAATTGTTTAGGAGCAAGGAAGGGCTTTTTGTAAATATTGGTATATTCGTGTTTTATATAGTAATTAGTCACTGGTGTCATTGGTATAGTGGTATTTTGCTTGCACATATCTACGTTATTGAATACTTGTTTTTCCTTTCCATTTACAATATATCCATTTTTGATTTTACATTTCTGTCTACTGTGGTACAATCTGTAAGGAGTATGGCTTGTTACTAGATCAAGGAGCCTCAGGTTATCCAAGGAATAGTCTTGGTAGTGTAGTGGCCGGTCTGGGTAAGTAGTTGGCCATTACAGGGTGAAGTGGGTGGAATAGTTCTTCCTGAAGTTGTTTGAAATTCAGGGTCATGATATTTTTCTTACCCCTGTGCACATGTTGTCTGACCTCCTCTCTGTAAGCTTTCTTATCATCACCAATAATGAGGCCCATCTATTAACTTAATAATGTGTTTCTCATACTACCTAGTGCAACAGTTATGGGTCATCAGGGGAAAGAGTAAAATTTTAGAGATGCAAAGCTGGGGGACAGCACTGCTCAGAAGGATGGTATTTGATGTATTGTTTCCAAATGAGACTGACTGTGGTCAGTCTATCAGTACATTTTATTTCCAATTGCAAAGGGGGGTTTCCAGGCCCACTACAGCAAGTTTGTCCATGAGGTGTTGAGGGATAATTGTATTGAGTGCAGAGCTGAAATATAATAAGAGCAACTGAATGTATGGGGCAATTTGGACAGTAAGCAAACTGGACGGTATCCAGTATTGAGCTGAGTCTGGATGTTATGTATGCTATAATCAGTTTTTCAAAGCACTACACCATAATGGGAATGAGCGCTATGGGACAGTAGTCATGGATGCATGCAACAGTTGACTTCTTTGGTACTGGTAGAGATAAAAAAAATATGATGGAATGACAGCCTGGTTTGGAGAAGTGTTTAGGTTGTTGTGACAACTTGTGCTAGCTGGTCTGCACATTTTCAGAGCACACAACTAGAAATGCTATCCAGCCCTGCAGCCTTTCGTGGGTTGACTCTATGCAGAATCTTTTGAAAACCAACTAGACTGAGATGTAGTACTTAGACATCATTATAAGGATTGAATGACCTTTCAGGTGTGTCGCTGTGTACATCAAACCTTCCAGAATATAATACTTTGAATGTCTTATCACAGGGGCTTTGGATGTCTTTGGAATCTTGAAAGGGACTCTGGATTTTCTGGCCATATGCCCAATTTGCTACCCTGATAATATGTATCAGGTTTGCTCTATTCATTCCAAAGCCTATCCTACTACCAGATTTAAACTCAGCATCACATGTTTTTAGTAGGGCACTGAGGGTCTTTAATTACACTGTTTGCCTTTCAAAAGCAGTGAGTGTTGTATGTGTCTTGATAAGGCAGCAGGATCCTGGTATTATTCTGTGCTGCCATCACCATCTTCTGCTTTATATTCTTGAGTCAACCAGGTGTTGTACCAGGATGTGATGCAGAAAGCAAGGATGGACTCTACTCTGCACCTCTTGAAGTTTGTGAGAACAGATAGAGGAATGTGAGCTGCTTTCAGACGTCTCAGGAGGTAGAGGCATCGGTGAGTCTTTCTGAAACTACTTCATTTAATCATTATGGCCACTCCAAGAAAGTTACAGATGTTTGCTTTTTCAACAGAATCTCATCTGATGTAAAAAACAATGTGGTTTTCCGTCTTCGTTCTGAAATCCATGTATAGATATTAAACTAAAAATGTGTAATAATTGCAGGTTATTTAAACTAACAGTTAATCTGTAAATATAAAGTAATTCTACACTATGTTGCAATGGCTGTCAGAGTACTACTGTACACACACTTGTAACTGAGCAAACTGAGGAAGTACTCACTCCTAGTGCAGCTACCATAATACTCAGAAAACAACCGCTACAAAGGTACCTTGAACTTGTATGTCTGTACTCTGGGGCTTGTTGTATAATTTTCTTTTTAATGAAGGACTGGAGTTTAAATGTTGTAATATTAACTGATATTACTCTCTAAATATATATTTTCATAACTTTTTTGTCTTTCATTCACATCAGTAATGTGTCTTTATTATTCTTAAATTATATTTAGGTTGTGTCCTAAGATCATCAAGTGCAATAAAACAATATTTTCCATTTGCAGACAAAATGAGAACTGTACAGATTCAGCCATCCAAAAGCTTCTCACAGCTTCCTAAGATGGTGAAATGATACACAGATTGTCAACTATGATTACATGCATCACCCTTTTTGAGAATGCCAGTGAGAATCTCACAAGTTCCTCTCCCTGGGGTAAGGTGTTCAAGAAACCAAGGCTTGGTCTGTGAACAGCAGTGGCATTCTTAGGAGTTCAGGAACTTGAGGATCCAGACTGTCCCCATTGCAAGCTTAGGGCTGGAATGAACCTAGAAGTGATTCTGATGCTAGTCCAGATGTGAAGAAATTCAAAGCTTGAAGGTTTTGGGTTTGTAGAAGTGGAACAAGCGCTTGGCTCACAAAAAGAAATGTTTTAAACAAAAGAAGATCAGATGTGACCATGAGTTCATATAAAGGTACCCTTTTGGACAGGTGTAATAGACGGTAAGGCACATGAGGGATAGATGGGCTCATTGGTGTTCTTCAGTAAATCAGACGATTTCTTGGGTTGAATTGCTTTCAATGATAAACCTTCTTGCCTTGGCCTCTCTGGCTTGCAGGCTTTTATTCTGGGTTCAGAAACACTAAAGGAGCGCACTCTAATGATCAAATTTATACTCATTGCGCATTCATAACGTGTATATGCAGAGGATCACACAATGATCATGTTTGAGTCTTGTGATTTAAACGTCATCTCTTTGAGCAGGTGGTTACATTACTTGTTAAATAACAGTGTCATGTGTGCAGTAAACTGTAGGAAAGAAAATAAAAGTGAATCACACATTTAAGTAATAAAACTGGATAAACACTTCTTGTTTATTCATCTCATAAAAAATCACTGATTTGTGAATCCTTGCAGAAGCTGTCCTTCAACTGCTGGTAAACTGGAGCTCTGCCAAGAGCCATTACTGCATTAGCACGAGCAATGATCAATGGCAATGCCTTCGGTTTATTTACTGTTTCTTTTACTTGTGCTTTTAGTCTGGGGGCTGGTTTAGTTCTGAGTCTTTATAAAAAGATCACATGCTTTGTTCCTATCTTGCTCTAAAGAACTATATTCCTCAGACTGTTTGTATTAAGTATTGATCTGTGTAAGTTAATCAGTTTAATTTTTAAACTCAAGTAATACTAATAATAGAAAATTTTTCTCAATATAATTTTTTGGTACATAAAAGCCTCGGTGTATAAGTGATGAGTAAATATTTGGAAATTACTCAGAATCAAAGAAAGAAAAAAAAAGGGGGCAGCACAGTGGTGCAGTGGGTAGCGCTGCTGCCTCGCAGTTAGGAGACACGGGTTCACTTCCCGTGTCCTCCCTGTGTGGAGTCTGCATGTTCTCCCTGTGTCTGTGTGGGTTTCCTCCGGGTGCTCCGGTTTCCTCCCACAGTCCAAAGACATGCAGGTTAGGTGCATAGGCGATCCTAAATTGTCCCTAGTGTGTGTGTGTGCGCGCGTGCGCGTGTGTGCTCTGCGGTGGGCTGGTTTATTTCCTGCCTTGCGCCCTGTGTTGGCTGGGATTGGCTCCAGCAGACCCCCTTGACCCTGTAGTTAGGATATAGCTGGTTGGATAATGGATGGATGGATAAAGAAAAAGGGCTTGTACTCATGTGCAATTTCCGTTTCTGTCTGAATAAACCTAACCAAAATTGTCGATTAAATGTTTTATAGTCACATGTAAGAGCTGAACTCATAACATCCAAGGTGATGACTGCATATTTGAAAGCAAGTTCTTTAGTTCAGTATGTCATTTTTAAAGCTGTACTTGTTAGCTGCCCGAGACAAAGGTTAACATGAGCTGTCACAGTTGCCCTTTAAGAAGACAATAGAATTTAGAAGAGCAAACATGGGTCTGGAAAGGAAGACATATTATCATGGAGTGTAAACACAGAAAATTGAGGGCATGATGTGCAGAATCAGAAGAGAAGAATTTGCATTTGTGAAGAAATGGACTGTTCCAGCTATATTGCAAGCAATTAAAAGGATAAAACATCAAATTAACATTTAAAAAGAAAATAATCACAAATGCAACTAACTGTGAAAATAAAGATTGATTTGTAAATATAATAATAAGCTAAAAAAAAATCCAAAAAAATAAGGAAACAAATTTACAGAAACAAACAGAACCAAAAGATATCCAAATTTTAGTTTTAATTCAATTCACTAGAATGTTAATAATGTAATCAAAATTTGAAACAAAATAGACAAATAATAACAAAGCTAGGAAAAGAAAGTTAAGTACCTAATCCCTAGAGCTGAAAACAAACATCGTTATAATCATTGGCAGCAAAAGATGAAGAAATTGATGTGAGTCTTAAGGATAAACAAGACATGATCATGCACAAGGACAAAGAAATACAGACCTAATGTTTTAGATGGAGGACAATTTGGAAAAATGTGGAGCTCAAAGAATGAGAACTGACTTGACAAAATGCTAAGGCTAGGTGAATGCACTGTCTTTCCTAGAAGCATCCAAATGGTATTCTCAATTAGATGACAAGCCCCATAAAGCTTCACAATTAATTCACAAAGTAAATACCAATTAACATAATTAAGGACACAATTGAATAAAGAGAAAAACTGAAAAAAAAATTAGAAGCATATTAGAGGGTCACTTATAAATGCTATAGGATAGGGCTGCTATTAGTCTAGATTTAACTCTTCCAGTATAGCACCCCATGATCCCATTTTTGACAATGGAATTTTTGGATCCTTTATCAATATATTGTTAAATAATGAAAAAAATCTGCTCCTTCACAAGCAAACACTGATCTTTGCCATTGTGTTTGTGCCAGCCTGTTGCAAAGACAAAAATACAAACAGCCTTTGCTACGCTTTAAAACACTGCCTGCTATCGGAATACCCCAACCATTTACAAACCTTGAACAAGTCCACAAGTAGTTTTGCAGTAAGTTGTATGATTTGACTATTGTTTTTATTTTTTTCCTAACCACTAACATTTTGGGGATTTTGAAGCCACAGGGGCCTCATTTATAAAGCTTGAGTGTGCACAAAAAGAGGCTCAAAATATGCACTTCTCACATAAATGTTGTGAATTACAAAAGAAACCTTGATGGGGGAAACATGCATACATTTGCAGCAATTCTGACCCATGCGTATGCAAGGGAAGTGACTACACCCTTGATCAAGTAGGGAAATGCAGTGAAACCAGCAAAATGACGATTTGCATGCATAATTAATTCATAGCACTGAACTGTTATTATAATATTTGTTGATGTGACAAACACATTAAACCTCACAAGTATGAATATGATGTGCAGATTGTATTTTAGTTTCTTTTAAATGAGGCCAATGCTGTATATTTGCACTGAAGAATTTTATGTTGTTTGCAAGATTATATCGACTACCTGTTGTCACTTCTTAGGATACTGGCAGACATGAAAACAATATTTCAGCAAAGTTCAGCTCAGTTATGACTGCTGTGCTGGAAGCCACTACATTCCGATTTCTATTGCTGTAGGTGAACATACGTAAAATGTAATATGTTTTTGTCAACATAAAAAGGCAATTTGCAGCCATGTCTGGTTCTCCTATTGTAATCTGAGCACTTTACTGCCTTCATATTACAATAAAGGCATCTAATTAGAATGAAGCTATTTTTGTTAACTGTGGGCAGTTCAATTTCATTAATGCACAAATCATCTATGAAACCAAGATGAGACTGAGAAATGTTGTTTCTCCGTGGCATGGGTCAGCCTGTGATTCATTTATGTTGAGGAAAAGTGCAGTATCCTGTGGCTGGCTTGCTGGTAAGGTAACTGGCTGAATATTTTATTTTTATATGACCTGTATTATTCATTGTAACAGCAATCATTACATGTGCCAGGTAATAGCAGCTACCAGTTTGGATACTGGTGCCTTTCACCACTCCCTGATCCCCCAGAACGCGGAGGAGAGGCGCTATAATACCATGAATGATCTTGTGCTCTCAGTTAAGGAGCACAGCCAGATATTCCTGAATTTAAGTGGTGGGGTATCAGCCAGTGAAGTAGCAGCATTGTTATTGCATATGTATGAGACTGATTAGCATGCTCAGTATGTCAGGGTAGTGTTTGATGCATATTCCTGTATGCATATTTAGAAGGTGGTTGTGATTTATAAAGTGTAGATAATGGTGAAATGTGCAAATGCCAGGTTTTATATGTCTGATTTTTTTTTTTGTTTGTTTTTTTGCTGTTGTGAGGTGTGGCTGAGAATCTTACCCAGCCGGGACACCCTCAGCATAGAAGGACAGGGGAGACAGCATATCCAGGGTTCTAGATGGCAGCCCCTCTGGGTGGTGGCTGTGTCCCTGATTCCCGCAGGGTATCATGGGAACTGGAGTTGTTTGGCTCAGTCCTGGTACCTCCAGGGGGTGCTGTGGAAACTGGCAGGTCGTACTTTGTTGGGCTCCGGCCTAGCCTGGAAGTGGTCCCGGTCCATAATTATGAGACACCGGAAGTACTCCAGGGTTTGTTATAAAAGAAGCTGCCTGCCTAAACTTGGGGAGCCAGAGCTTGGAGGAGGATGAGGAGGACAAAGCTTGCTTGAGGAACGGAGGAGACAGAGGGAGACAGAGAGAAGGCCAAGAATTGTTGTGCACTGCTTTGTAACTGTGGTTGTGGCATGGGAATGCTTGCTGGAAGAGTTTTCCATGAATAAAACTCTTCTTTATTGGCAAATTGTGTCCAGAGTCTGTTTGGGCTGGGTGTTTGGGGAGCTGCTGCAGCCTCTGGTGTCCACACCATAAGTATTTTTTTCACACTCCAATCCACTCAAAGTTTTATAAATGAAGTCTCAGAAACTCAATAATTACATGAATTGTTTGTTTGTTTCTCAGCATTTTAACGTATGTTAAAATTATTTACCTTTTTCTTGTTTTTTTATTCACTCTCCCTGTTATGGAGTTACATTTAAGTAAGGGAAACACTTACTGTATGAATTTGAAAAGTGTGTTGAAAGTGTGTGAAGCTGTTTAACTAGGATTGCCTAATTTCATTTGTATCAGCGCATCAATTTTGAGATGATCTCTGTGGCAGACAACTGGGGAACTTTCCTAACCGGGAGGCTTTGTGCACTGTGTGTGTGCTGTAGAGAAGAACAAGAAAATAAATGTCTGTGTTTTAGACTTGGGTGTCCTGTGTCTGTCTGTAGCCGGGCTAATTTCACAGCTCATATAAAATGTAACTTTTTTTTGTTCTCTGATATTGATTTACATAAAAGAAGTCTTATTATATGAACCCAGATTTTTAAACTCTTTAACTATTTGTGACCTTTAGATAATCTTATAACATACGGGTGTTCAAATGAATTATTCATTTATCTGTGTGCTGATTGGTGTAATTAAAAGCTGCTTCCTTGAATATATTATGTAAATGAACTAAAAGAAGCTGTTCTGTTAAAATTGAACAGTCTTACCATAGAGGACTCATGGCTCTTCTTTATTTGCTATTTTTCATAGCACTGTATTTATGTATTTTACTGCCATGTGTGTTGTTTTGAGTTATGTGACATATGTTTATGTATTTTCTATTATGTGTAAAACCATGTTCTGTCTGTTTAAATGTTCTGGTTTTCCTTGTTCTTTATTGGTGGAGCAGGAGGTGGGACTACCCTGATGTCACTACTCGATAGATAGATAGATAGATAGATAGATAGATAGATAGATAGATAGATAGATAGATAGATAGATAGATAGATAGATAGATAGATAGATACTTTATTAATCCCCAAGGGGAAATTCACATAATCCAGCAGCAGCATACTGATACAAAAAACAATATTACATTAAATTAATTAATTAATTAATTAGCCCTCATTCAGGCTATGTAAGTGAACTGAGGAGGCTTGGGAGCAGGATATCATTTGTTCATTGTGGAGATAAGTATTATATTTTCAGTGTTGGGTCTTCTGGATCCCTTGATTTATTGTGCCCTGTTTTAAGAATTGTGACTTTTGAATTACGTTTTGGGAATCAGTTGCTTAGGATTGCCTTTTAGGCAACTCTGTTATGCCTCTTTTTGCTCTTTTGAACTATGTATTATCTAGTTTTATCCAAATAAATCCTTGATTTACAAAGATTATTTTTTGTCCTTGTAATTTGAGCCAAGAGTTAACAGTCATCCCTCCTCTTGTGGGACTTTTGCTATAATTGCTGTATATCTAGTTGTTCTGCCAGCTCCCTATTTTTGAGCCTGCTCCAGCAGGTGGTATTAAAAGCTTGGTAAAGTTAAGATGAGCCTTTGCTGAGTAAACCACTTAGGATTCTGCCATTTTCCCTTGCTTGCTTTTAGAGGCCTAACACCGATTTTGCCATTGTGGAACCTCTATGTCATAACACTCCTATTTTAAAGAACATTGTGTGTATTGTGAGTGGTTGCTAGGTTGTATGACTAATAATAATGACATAATTTGTCACATACTCCCAATGGCATAAAGTTTAGCATCATGCATTTCTCGCTTGTCAGAGTTTGTGGATACTAGCTTAAATACTATCATCATTTTGTTTGGGTCAAAATTTGACTTTTGGTTACAAATCTTTTCGGTCTGTATGACCACAAATTTTGACTTACTGTATGTTTTGCCCTAATATATGTGTTCATTCCTGGTTCTGACTTTCTCATTTTAAATCTTGACTATGATTTTTGGTGGCATGGTGGGTCTGTGGTAAAGCTGCTGCCTCACAGTAGTAGGACCAGGGTTCATGTCCTGGTTCCTTACTTTGTATGTATGTTCTCCCCATGTCTGCATGTATTTCCTACCATAGTACAAAGACATGCTGGTTAGGTGAACTGGTGATCCTGAATTGGCCCCTGTGTGTGGTCAAGGTATTTGTGTGTCCGCACTGCAATGGACTGATGGCCTGTCCAGGGTTTGTTCCTGCCTTGCATCCTATACTAGCTGGGATGGGCTCCAACACCCCTCGTGACCCTGTTCAGAACTTAGCAGGTTGGGAAAATGACTGACTGACTATGATTTTTGTTTCATGTTCTGGGCTCTAATTATTCTATTCTTACTCTCCCTATTTTGACCTTGGCTAGTTCATTAACCATGACTTGTCTCCTGTTTCCATTTCTCCTTGAAATTTAGTGTAGTAATTGCAATGCAACCCGATAGATACAGCAGCCAACCTATGACTGCTAAATCTGAGTTAGGGCTAGTTCAAAATATTGATATGGCAATATATTTTGAATAAACCCTTGCCAGTAAGTGAATTGATGTAGTCATATTTGCATCAATATTTATTAATTTTCTTTTTATATAGGGCATGCACCTAAGAGAATATTACACTGTGTTTAAACATTAATGTGATATTGACAACATCCAGCAGGTGGTACACCTACAGTAGGTATCAGCTCAACTTATGTTGAAAATGCCAACCATCTCTCATCTTTGTAGAAGTGTTTGGCACTACTGCTAGCAACACTCTAAAAGAAAAGCAGAAAAAAATCCAGTTGCCAGAACCCTATGTTCAGACAAGATGGACTAGCTCTTTCAGCATAACTGAGCACTTTCTTGAACAGCCTTCTGGTATTCTATATGTTGTGACCAGTAGGGGCGTAGCAGTGCCCCAAACCCCCAAACACAATTACACAGTCCTGGATTCAAACAGAAGATTTTTTTGTTTACAGTGCCTTCAAATCTTTTCCACAATACTAGAACACACAATCTTCATATCTCCTTCAACTAATGTAAATCTTCTTGTCTCTTTCCACACCTCTCATGTAGTCTTATTCACTCTCCTCCCGACTCTGACCACCCATACAAGAAACTCTGCTTCTTTTATATTAGAGAACTCCTGGTGCCACCACTTCTCATCTAGGAATTGCTTCCGGGTCAGGCGGAAGTTGTTTAAAGTGGGGACAGTTTGTTCCTGCAGCTCCCCTTGGCAGCACCCAATGACCACAATAGGGCTGTCTCATTGGACTGCAGGTATTTATGCAGGCACCATAGCCCAGGAAGACTGGCATCAATTGTATCGGGGAAGTAAATATTTCATGCGTTTAGTCTCCCCATGTCCTTCTGTTATACTGGTAATAAACCTTGAACCATCCCGGCCGGAATGCTAGTCCATACCTGGTGTCCATGACAATGTACAGCACTGCTTTCTACAGAAGTGTGTGACACTGGCACTGAATTTGTTAAAGGCATTACTAAAGAAATGAAACCACCTATACTTCAACAAATAAAATGTTTGAAGAGAACACTTCCAACTTGTAACTGTGGCACCTTGACATTCTCAGCTCATTCAGAACTTTGACAATATGCCAAGTAATTTTACAATCATTAGAGAGCTCAAAGCTGCTCCTTGTGAGAACATTAAAAATTGATACTTGGGGGACAAAAAGTTCCTCTATATGGCCATTGCATTGGGCTGTCTGCTTTTTAAAGGATTGAGCTTGCTCACAGATGCAAACACAGAACGAACCTTGATTCCTCAACAGCACAACAGAAAAAGAGGCAAGATCAGCTAAAACAAACAAATAAATAAATAAAATAACCATTTTCCCCAGTGAACTAATAAGCAGATGAAACACTTGGTATCAATGTGTTTTGATTTTAGGTCACCTCTCACTTTTGAAGTTGAGCCTAGAATTATTTATAGGAGAGTCCTGCTGAGAGAAGTAAGTTAGTGAATACTTTTTACGCTTTAAATATTAAATTTGTTTTGCATCAATATACCATTGGCATTGAATGTGTTAATTATCCATGCATCTTTAAAAAAATAAATATATTTGAGCCCTGTGCAATAGACTTGCCAATCAGAAACAGCCTACTGATTTACAAAGTGACATTATGCACAACTTTGCCAGAGACAGAATTCACTAATTGATTCAACTTCATTAAAAGATAAAGGATTTTCTAAGAAAGACTCTACTAAGAAAAAAAGACCATCCTCCAAAATCTTACATTTTAAAATAGTGTAAGTAATGGCCGGCATTCTTATCTTGCAGGAACATCCATGAAGTGGAAGGATGGGGAAAGGCAGCTTCTTTAGAGCACTGCCTTCATCATAATGCTAGATGGCAGCCCCTCTGGGTTACAATGGTGCCCTGGATTCCCACAGGGTATCATAAGACAGAGTTATTCAGCTCAACCCTGTTGGGTTCTGTGGTTGCTCCCAGGGGGTGCTGTAGGAACTGGGGAGCCCTACCTTGTCAGATTCCCTTCTTACTAGAAGTACTTCAGAGTACTTCATAAAAGAAACTGACTGCCTCAGTCCAAGTGAGCCAGAGTTGGAAGGCAGAGGAGTGAAAGAGGTAGTGAAAGAAAGAAATGAGTTGTGCTTATGTATTGTTTATAGTTTCTTTTGCCTTTTATCTTGTGTCCGGGCCTGTTTGTGTTGGGTGTTTGGGGAGATGGAGCGCCCTCTGGTGTTCCCAATATCTGCAAGACTTCTCCTTTTTCAACAACAGCATGCTACTGATATTTACCAAGCCATCTACAAAAACAATGGATTCAGAAAGTATTTTGACTTCTTTATTTTCTGCACACTTTATTGTGTTGTAGATTTGATTTTAAATGGATACATTTGCCACATTTACCCATTAATCTATACTCTTTAAAATAATAATGACAAAGTAAGAACATGTTTTCAAAAGGATTTGAAATCTCTCATTTATAAAACTATTCAGGCCCTTTGCCGAGGCACTCAAAACTGTGGTCAGGTGCATCCTGTTTCGTTTATTTATCCTTAAGATATGTCTACAACTAGACTGGAGTCCACCTGTGGCAAAGTGAGTGGACATAGTTCAGATGGGCACAAAACCAATGCAAGAAACTCTATGTAGACATTTGTGATCAAATTGTGGTCAGGCATAGATCAGTGCAAGGATATAAAACCATTACTAAAGCTTTTAGTGTTCCAAGGAGCGCAGTGCCCTCAATTATTTGTAAAATGGAAGATGTTTTGAATTTTTCTTCCTAGAACTGGCCATATGGACAAACTGAATAGTTGGACAAGATGGTTAATGGTCAGTAAGGTGAATAAGCAACCAATAGTCAATATAATAGAGCTTCATATATCCTCTATTATGATGGGAAAACCTGTCAGAAGGATGACTGTATCATCAACATTCCATCAATCAGGAATTTAAGATAGAGTGGCTGATTTTTCTCTTGAGTAAAAAGTATATGAAAGCCTGCTTGGAGTTTGCTAAATGTCATTTAAAGGACTATGGTGTGATGTGACAAAAATTAAACTCATTGGGCAGAACTTGAAGCTCTGGCAAAAACCAGGTACTGTTCATCACCTGCCTAATATCATCCCAATGGAGAAGCATGGTGGTGGCAGCATCATCTTATGTGGGTGCTTCTCAATGGCAGGGACAGAGAAATTGCTTAGAATGAAGAGAAGGACAAATGCAGCCAAATAGACAGAGATTCCTGAAAAAGAATAACTTGCTCCAGAGTGCATACAACCTCAGACTGGGGTGATGTTTTACCTTTCAGCACAACAATGACCTAAAGTATATAGCCAAGACAATGCTGGATTGGATTTGGCAAACGTCTTTGACTACTTGAGTGGCTCAGCCAAAGCCCAAGCTTAAACCCCAAAGAACATCCAATGTAGCAGAGCTGAAGAGAGGATTGTGGACGAAAACTCAGACCCGACAGCAGGTGCGGTTATAAAGCAGCTTTATTTTCAGAGTCACGGTGAGAAACGTTTCAGAAAAGCAGACAATCAAATATACATGACAGCATCAGGGATCTTCTGAACCCCGTCTGTTGGGTGGGGTCCAGTTTTATACCCTTAGAATGCGTGATTTAATATCATTATAAAATGTAACAGTAAACACTTTATTATACACAATCCTTGAGCCCCTTTAACGCCCCTTGTAAAACTTGATTTCTTGGCCCCTTTTGTTATGGCGTTCAGATGTAAGCTAAGGGACAACGTGATAAGGCAGACTCATGTGTGGAATGCTCAGACCTTGAGTCCTTTGCACAAATATTTTTCTGTTTGCTAAAACAAAGCATGCTATTACATGGTTTTGTAAAGCTTACTTCTCAGACATGAATTAGTACAATGGAATGAAGAGAACATTCGTCTTCCACATTCCCCCCTTTTTTTTGCAAACAAAAATATTTGATCAGGGAGAGCTGAGTGGGAAAGGGTAGGAGAGGAGGATGGAGTGGAGTGGGCGGAGGAGTGTGGGGTGGCTGTGCTGATCTGAAGCATTTTTTCTTTGTGTAAAAAGTAAGCCTTTGCCATCGAGGCAGTAAAATAGTTGGATACAATGTATCTTATCAAAGGAACAATACAGCAAGTTACAAGCAGGAGAACAATTAAAGCAACCGTAAGAGAGATGAAAACCGATTTAAGCCATTGGCCCCAGGACCCAAAAGTGGACATAAACCATTTGTCCCAAGGATTAGAAATGCCAGAATTAGTAGCTAGTTCATGTCAAATCAGCTAAAGCACGGGTGATTAATCCATCAGGAGCTGTTTTATTAGGGACATAGGTACAGCATGCATCACCAAACATAGCACAAACGCCTCCTTTCTCAGCCAAGAGCATATCTAAAGCCAATCGATTTTGCCAGGTCATGAGGGATGTTTTATCAAGTTGCTCATGGATACCTTCAACAGCTTCTTTGGTAAAATTTAAGAATCTTTGTTGATTATAATAGAGGTAATTAATCCAATCTACATTTTTGTTTATAGTAACCTGAGGAAAAATAGACTCAAATTCAGCAACAACTTGGTCCCTTGCATTGAACTTATCAGGGACTCCACGAGTGACTCCAATGGAATCAAAATACACCCCAGGGCAATGTAGGGAAAACTGGGAAGGGTCCACAGAACAGGGTTGACGACGTCGGCCAAACATGGTCGACACATGGAAGGCAGTTAAAGGGAAAAGTCGGAAAGGCATAACAAGTTGTATTAAAGCAGAAGTGCCAGTCCAGTCAGGTGGAAGGATGTCAAGCAATTTAGACCTATGGCACATTCACCAACTATCAGCTCATGGAGTATTCTGAGTAATCAAAAAAATTGATAATTTGGAAGCTAAAGAGGAAGAATTAATCGGAAAAGTTTGGAAACAAAAAAAAGGATGGGATATTACCAACATTTGTGCCATGAGAAGAAGTAAGGTTTCTAAAAAACAGGTATAAATACCTTCATCAGGCTGGAACATTGGGGGAGTCATGGGAAGAGTAGGGGGAAAAAGAAGGGAAAGTGTAATGCAATTAGAGTCGATTGGAATAGAGGAAGAGATAAAAAGGGCAAGTAGGCAAGGAAGGCCAGTAGGATTAGATATGTTAGAAAGAGGAAAAGGGACAGTGGCCAAATGTGGCCTAGCTGTAGCACATGCATAGCAATCAGATTGATTCACTTGTCTAGCCAAATATAATACCCATTGCAGCCAATGGTTCTGATCCCCATACCCAGTTTCAATCGAAAAAGTGGAAGAAAAGGTGGAAATATTCATGACCTTGACAGGGGGCGGGTTTGGACCAGGGGTACGAGAGAGAGGTGAGTGTGTGGGGAAATAGGAGGTGTTAATAACAGGGTTCTCAACCTTAATTTGAAATCTCCCTAGAGGATCTATTCCAGATACACATGCCCCTAAAATATAGGTTCCTGAATCATGTAAAGAAGGGTTCTTTAGAGTAATGATCAAAGGGTTACAATGGTATTTGGCACATTCATGAGGGGCATGTCCTTTTATAATAGAAAAACGATATTTCAGACCATACTTCTGGGCCTTATAGGGTTGATAAACCCCAGTCATCAGTTCCAGTATTAGCCAAAACCCAGTCCCACTTGTCACAGTTACTTCCGAATCCAGAGTTTGTAACAGTTACACACACATATTTGTCAGACCAGTTCCACTGGATTTGTCGATCAGTCCCACAGTCAATAATAGAACAGAAATCCACCTGAACTGATGTGGAGATTCCGAAAGGAAAAGTCAAGGTGACCAGAGCAGTCGACAAGGGGATGGAAAGACATAGTAGGACCACAATCAAGGGTGCCATCTTTTGCAATGTGAGATGTGAATCCAAACAGGCAGTCCCTCAACTTTAACAGCGTGTGGTGTCGACAGCAGAATTTGGAACGGTCCTCTCCACCGAGGGTGATACCAATGTTTCCTTCGAGTATCTCTAACCAGAATCCAGGTTCCTAATGGAATCGGGTAGTGCTGATTCACCTGCTCGTGGACTTCCTTCAGAGAAGCTCGGAGACCTGTAAGACTGGAAAGAAGATCATTGTCCACAGTATGCAGTGTAACATTACCTATGACCATGCCGACTGGCATGGGCCATCTGGTCATAATTTCGAATGACGACAGCCCTAACTGCCGATGTGTTCTTCCCATTTAATCCCATCAAGGCCAGAGGCAGAGCATCAGGCCAAGTTAAATTTGTTTGCTCACAGATTTTAGCCAATTTAGATTGCAAGGTACCATTGCATCGTTCCACAATACCTCCACTCTGGGGGTGGTATTTGCAATAATGATTCACATTAATCTGGAGCCAGGTGGTTAATTCATTTATAACGGAATTTACAAAGTGGGTGCCATTATCAGTTTGTAATTTCTGCGGTGTGCCCCATCTAGGAATGATTTCCTTTATCAGAGCTTTTGCCACAGGTTTGGCATCTGTATGTTTGGAAGGGAAAGCTTCCACCCATCGGGAGAACACATCAACAATTACTAAACAGTATCGGTACCCCTTTGATGGTGTTAATTCAATGGTCTAGGCCATGGGCAATTTTTGCCATACCTGGAAAAGAAGCTTTAGGAAGGAAAGGTTTGTTAGTTTGCTTATGGGTCCAGACTCCATCAGAGAGGAACCCTTCTTTGGACCATTTTCTCTTCTCTGTGTCCGTGGCTGCATTCTATAAAGAAATAATTTGATTATCAGTGTCCTGGTCATTTCTCTGTTGGAATAAAAAGATTGGTGTGTTATTATACGCAGCCCGTTTAGCAAAATGATCAGCTAATTCGTTTCCTTTGCTCCTGTTTTACTGTGAGAGCTTGACATTTAACGATCGCTAGCTTTGATGGTTTCGTTATGGCCTCTAAGAGGGATTCTTTTAGTTTTTTGATGCTGAATGGGCTTGCCAGTACTGGTCTTGAATTCCCCGAGTTTCCATAATGCCCCATGATCATGGCAGACTCCAAAAGCATATCTAGAATCAGTATAGATAGTTACAATTTTTCCCTCTGACAACTGACAAGCTCGGGTGAGAGCTATCAACTCAGCTGCCTGCGCCTTAAACTTGAAGAAATTCGGTTTGCTTCCAGCTGGTGGTCACCTTTGACCACTGCATAGCTGGTTGAAGGTGTTCCATTTTCCAATCATAAAGAACATCCATCCACAAAAAATATCTCTTCTGATCCTAAGAGTGTTTCCTGTTGGTCTGGTCTAGGTTTTATAACCTTAGTTATTTTATCATGACAGTTGGTAGAAGAGTAGCTGGATTTAAGGTGGAGCACCTTTCAATGGTAACGTTTGACAACGTACAGAGTATATTTTGATAGTGTATTGGCCTAGCAGTAATGAGATGTGATGTTTTAACCTGTACTAAAATGGAGTGTACGGCGTGAGGCACTTTTACCACTAGGGGGCTTATGAGCACTATATCTGTACTGGCTAGCACGGCCTCTGTTGTGGCTGCTTCAGCTCTGAGACAGGTTGGATGTCCCACAGCCACTGGATCCAATTTTTTCAAAAATAGGCTAAGCCTTTGTTTTTTCTCCATGGAGTTGTGTAAAAAATGCATTCATATATCCCCCCTTTTCGTCCACAAACAGAGTGAATGGACGAGATAGTCAACAGTCCCAACGCATGCGCAAACAGTAGGGCTTTTTTTTTTTTAAGTCACATAGAGCCTTCTCAGCTTGATCATTCCATGCCACCTGACCAGAAAGGGGGAGATCAGGGGTGACCGCTAAAGTTTGCAAAAGCTGTGCTCTTTCATTGAAGTTTAAAATCCATTGCCGGCAGTATCCTATAATGCCTAATACAGACACAACCTGTTGCTTTGTAACAGGTCTTGGTCTAGGAAGATTTTGAATGGTGTTTATACGGTCGCTAGAGAGAGAGAGCTCGTTTCACAAAAATGTCATGACCTGAATATTTCACAGTTGTTTGAATTAACTGCAGTTTTGTTTTAGAAACTTTGTGGCCATTTTCTGCTAAATAATAACAATTGCTGAGTATCCCGTGCACAATCTGCTTCCGTAGTACTACACAACATTCCACATACTGTATCAATACACTGTCTTTTTCTGGCCAAAAGCCTTTTAAATTTTGAGCAAGAGCTTGTCCAAATACAAAAGGGGCTTCAGTATATCCCTGAGGCATAACGGTCCATGTCCAACGGCGGTTTTGGAAAGTAAAGGCAAACCAGAATTGAGAGTCGGGGTGCAAAGGAATACAAAAATAAGCATTAGCAAGGTCAATAACAGAGAAATAACAGGCAGACGGGGGTATCGTAGAAAGAATAGTGGAAGGATTAGTAACAATAGGTGCCCTAGGAAAAACTGCAGAATTACGTGTCGAAGATCTTGAACAAAATGCCATGAACCGTCAGCCTTTTAAACAGGTAAAACGGGGGAGTTGACTGGAGAGTATTTAACTTGAATGACTGCTCCACGTTTCACGAGATCGGAATGTACGGCGGAGATGCCAGCCTCTGCTGCTGGAGACAGAGGATACTGGGCGCGATGCGGGCGGAAGGAGGATTTTGGGTAAATCACCAGTGGCTCACAGTGTGCTATCCTTCCAATATAATTTTTCCCCTGGGACCACAGTGCATCGGGAAGTGAGGAAAGCCAAGAGGGAGAGATGGTTTGCAATGAAAAAGCAGAAAGGAAAGGACGGCACAATGTACTAAAAAATCATTTTGAAGCACATACTTTAGTTATCAAATGATCTGAGGTATCAAAGATACCCAAAGAAACATGTAGCCAGTCCGTCCTATTGAGACATTGTCCCACCCATTCCCCAATTTCAACTCAGTGAACGGTGCTAGAATTGGCTAAAGAAAACATGGGGAACTGAACCTCCTAAATAGAAAGACTTTGTGAATATGTGAGTGCACTGAGCAGCAGCTTTGTTGGATGAGAAAAAAAATGCAAGGGATATGGAGGGTCTCTGGGCTATTACCTGAAGAGAGAAAAGATTCTAACCAAGGTGTGTCCACTTCAGAAGGGAAGTACTGGGCAGTGCAGTGGAGGGTGTTGGGGACTTGCAAGTGGGGAAAAGAATATAAAGGAAAAGAGTGTAGGGCTTTAAGGAGAATGGTGTGTGAGGAGATGTTCAGGGTCCAGGCTGCAAAAGAGGGCTTAGTGTGGGGGGAGGTTTGGCACAGGAATTTAGGAATAGAACAGTGAAACCCTCGTTTGGTTAGAGAAATAGAGAGGGAGAGCTTAGTCATCATCCCTTCCTAAACAGATTAACAGGGCAGAGCTGATATAAGAAAAACCGGTGCATCAAAGTGGAACCACTGGAATGGAGCTGAACTCGAAGAGGTTTAGACACCAGTAAAAAATGTGGTTGTCCAGAAGCACTAAGAACAGTCACTTTATCGTTCGAGGCAGACTAGAAAAGCAGTTTCAGTGCCATTCACCAGCAAAGTCAATAAAGGATCTGTGTCCGCATGGCAAGTGAGCAAAGGCAACTGAAAGAGTGGCTGGGGTCCCTGTGAAAGGAATATCCTCAGGTTCAGGTAAGGAAGGCGGGGGAGGAAGCTGATGTGGGCAATTGCGGCAGAAGTGTCCCATCGTAACAGGCAAGATGTGTAGGTGCTTGATCTGAGGGGAGAGGCGGCTGAGCAGACGAAGAATTCGGATTAGGGAGTAAAAATCCACGACCTCTCCCCCGGCTTCGCCCCTGTTCTCGGAAAAATCCACGTCCTTCACGTTCTCGACCTCTGCCTGAGGCAGCTCCACCTGCATAATAATTCATTTGTGCCGCGATTAACTTGGTCTGAGTGTCTGACTCTTTTTGTTTAGTCTGTCGTTCAGCATGCTCCGCATGTCTTTAAACGTCATCAAAAGTGGCACTTTCCCATCCAAATACAGGACATGCGTACTTTATTTTTGATATCACTTCTGAGTCGTGACAGAAAAGGAGGAACTGCTGCCTTGTTACGGTCGTCTGGGCTGTCTAAGCCAGAATGGTTTGTCATCAAGTCCTGAATGCGGTGTGCCCATTCATCTACCGTCTCATCTTTCTTTTGTTTGGCAGCTGAAAAGGTAGTCGGTGCCCTTTTTATATGTTGCAGTTATTGCAGTTTTCACGGGTTCCCATTGGGCAAGGAAAAGACCCTCATTATTTTGTCCACAAGGCAATGCCTCATTCCACTGCCACAGTACTCCGTTATGCTGCCCATAATTGACAGTAGCCCAAGTAGTGCCCAACTTTCTGCGTAGCACTTGGGTCCACTCGGCTGCACCGGGTTTGTACATATTATCTAGCTGCTGCACCTGTTCCACAAACTTCAACCCACTGATTACCTTACAATCAGGCAATTCGGACACTACGTCTTTCAGCTCTTGAATATCCCAGTTACGGTGCATCATTACAGTAGTGGGGTAAGCATTTTCTGGGGATTGTGTGGTATCGTGTCGGGGGTTAGGGACCTCAATTACAACAACCCTGTGTATTTCTGCACAGTATTTTTCTAATGTCCTGTATCTCATTCATATCTCCAGTTCCTTCCACTGGCCATCTACCTCCACTGTCTTTATTCCACTTCCCACATTTTTTTTTTTTTTAAATCTAATCCTGTCTTCTTTTCAATGAGCTTTCTAGGGGACCCGCCTTTCGATCCCAATAGCGCACTAGGAGCCTGGCGATCCCCCGAAAATAATCCTTCTAACATTAGGTTTTTTAGGACTCTTGGGGGACTGTTTGACTGGCTTGCTGATTGTTTTTCCCATAGGGAGTGGCAGGATCTCAGCAGAAAGTGACTCAGCCCTCGATAAACCCCGTTCCACCCGCCGTCCGCTCCTATTCCCGGATTACAGCTTCAGGTGACTTTGTGTCCGTTTATTCGCATCAGCAGAATCCTACATCAATACGCCCCGTGGAGTCCAGGATATGGAGGTTTTTACCCCGATCCCTTCATCAGACGGTTTGTATGCGTCAATCTGCCAGGGTATTGTCTCCGTCACCTTAGCAACCCGTTGAAACAAGAGTATGACCAGACAGCGGATGAAAAACTCAACCTCCCGTTTATTTAGACACACATTCTCCAAGTACGCCTTTTCACCCCCGTTCCTCAAATTATTACAGGAGTGTGCCACTCGCCCCTTTTCTAATCCTTTCCACAGGGGTGACTAGCTAACATTCACACTGTGCCGTTTTCCGTAGGGTCCCAAAGCCACTTTCCGTGAGCCCCTAGAACCCTCCTATGTATTTTCCATACAGCATGCTTTCTTATTCTTTATTTTGCATATGCTTTTTATTCCTTTTCCTTCTATATTCATATTACTTCCAGCACACCAGTTAAACTAACAGGAATCCCCCGATCTACTCACCGTGACTCCGTCCACCTGCAAGGAAATGCCCGTCCAGTCGTGCCTCGTATCGGCTAGGAGGAGGTCAGGGACTCCCCACGCAGGAAACGCCCAAGGCAGGCCAATCCTACATTTACCGAAGCTGGACCCGACCCGGCCGGAATCGGCTCCACCACGGTCATCTGGACGATCCTGCACGAGGAGCCATCTGCCGTCTCCTGCCCCACGTTTGGGCGCCAAAACTGTGGACGAAAACTCAGACCCGACAGCAGGTGCAGTTATAAAGCAGCTTTATTTTCAGAGTCACGGTGAGAAGCGTTTTAGAAAAGCAGACAATCAAATATACATGACAGCGTCAGGGCTCTTCTGAACCCCGTCTGTTGGGTGGGGTCCAGTTTTATACCCTTAGAATGCGTGATTTAATATCATTATAAAATGTAACAGTAAACACTTTATTATACACAATCCTTGAGCCCCTTTAACGCCCCTTGTAAAACTTGATTTCTTGGCCCCTTTTGTTATGGCGTTCAGATGTAAGCTAAGGGACAACGTGATAAGGCAGACTCATGTGTGGAATGCTCAGACCTTGAGTCCTTTGCACAAATATTTTTCTGTTTGCTAAAACAAAGCATGCTATTACATGGTTTTGTAAAGCTTACTTCTCAGACATGAATTAGTACAAGGGAACAAAGAGAACATTCGTCTTCCACAGGATCTACCAGAAAGAATAGGATAAACTGCCCAAATCCAGGTGTAAAAAACTCATAGATACTTATCCAAGATGATGAGACAAAAAGATGTACTCTTAGACAAAAGCTGCAATCCAAGGCAAGGCAAATGTTAACCTAATGGGATTGTGAAGAAAATACTGTACCAAAGATCTTAGAAGAGATTGTACTTTGGTTGATAGAAAGCTTTGTGCATGCTCATAATGGTGTTCCCCTATTGATTTTCAACACTCTCCTCCTCCCTGATGGTAGTTGTAGTCCCTACATTAGCACTGGTTTTTGGGTCTCCCCCACCTCCCCATTACAACCCATCTCCCCCCAAAATTTTAAAATCAACCAATGGCCACGCACATGCAAATTCACATTTTATGAAAAAGATGAGTAAATTACCTATTGTTCATTATAGGGTTATATGTTCATCATGTGATGTTTGCTTATACAAAGAAGCATGTGCATTTCTTTAAATTATACAGGGACATTCCCATTAAGTCAACTTGAAATTAGGTTATGGAAAAGGAATTTTCACTCACTTTTTTGTGAATTTCTGTTTTATCTGTATGAATTTTACAACACCTTTAAAACTGGAAGTAGCGTCCTGCTTCCTCACTAGTCCTCCAGGTTACTTCCCTATAGATGCAAAAATGTGAGGTGAGCATAGTAGTGGGCTTCTGATTTGCAACATGAATAAGTCAGGAATCTATCAAAACAAAGACCCCAGAGGTGGAGGAAAAGCAAAAGAAAATGTCACAAATGACAGAGTTGAAGGTTTATTGAAAATGGTCCACAGCTCAGGGGAAAAATACCAACTGTGCTGCTGTGGGCATATAAGCAGAAAGGCATAATTTGTGCAGAGTAAAGACAAACTATAATCGACTACTAAATACAAGAAAGGAGCCAAAAAGAGTGTCAGAGCAAATAACCTGACATAAACTATCATGAATGAGGAACAGAAATTATGATACAGTTCTATTTTAACAGTAAAAAGCATGAATATTTAGTTGTTTGATGAAGATTAACTAATTATTAAATTAATTTATTCATTCATTATCATACCTACCTAATCCACTTTCGGCTCAATGGAGATTGCCTGTAGTAGGTACAGGTCAGATCTTTAGAAAAGATTAATATGCAAAAATTAGTTTCAGTCATTTGACTAAATATTATTGTTTGAGCGTGACTGCATTCTTATAAACTCAAGACAAGATAGTGGAAGGACTGAGTCAAATGGGAGAGAAAGAGAGCAAGCTATATCTAATCTATTATTTTAATCCTTATAATAACTACCAACGTAACAAAAGTTGCATGGCAATAACTCGTGGGAAAATTGGGAATTATGGTTAAAGCTGTCTCACTTCCAGTTAAGACTATAAAATGACATCAAAAATTCAGAATCAACGTTCCCATGATGGGACAGTTAACTTTGTGAGTCGGAATGTTAAAGGCCTGAATCATGAATTAAAGAGAAAGAAAGTATTCGCTCGCCTAACAGGTTTAAACACTAAGATAATATTTTTACAGGAGACCCACTTACTAAGCAAGGATCAGTTCCAGCTGCAAAAAGACTGGACTGACCAAATGTTTAATTCTAGCTTTACAAAGAAAATTAGAGGTGTAGGAAATCTCATACATAGAACAATCTCATTTGTGGTATCAGATGTAGTATCTGATCCTGAAGGGAGATATGTGATAGTCATGGGCAATTTATTTAACTATAAAGTGATTTTAATAAATGTTTATGCACCCAATGTCGATGATAGGGAATTCATGCAAAATCTTTTTGCATCCATTCCCAATGTGAACGCTCATAAAATTATAATGGCTGGGGACTTTAATTTTGTTTTAAATGCACTCTTGGATAGGACTCCTGTTACAGGGGGGATGACATCTAACACTGCAAAGACAATTACACAGTTTTTAACTGACCACAACCTATCAGACCCCTGGAGATTTCTAAACCCAAACTCAAGAACATTTTCCTTCTACTCACCAGTGCATCATTGTTACTCAAGAATTGACTTTTTCTGTTTCAACCTCTTAACAACCAAAGAAACTGAACAAGTCATTTTTAAATCAAGACATCATTACTATGAACACGGAGAGAAAGCTAATAAGCTCTTAGCTCAACAAATCCACAAGCAAGAAGTACGTAATGCAATCCCAGCAATCACCAACACGAACTGAGATAAAATCATCGACCATAAAAATATAATGCACACATTCAGAGACTACTATAAATCCGTATATTCTACTGAGTTTAAAGAAGACAACACACGATCTAATGCATTTCTAGATACATTACAGATACCATAAATAGATACTTTAGTGCAAAGGAACTGGATAAACCTTTGGCACTGTCAGAATTACTAGATGCTAGACGAAAGTCACTTCAAAGTGGGAAAGCAGCAGGCCCTGATGGCTACCCTGTAGAATTTTATAAGAAATTCTCCACTCAGCTAGCTCCCCTCTTATTAGCAACATTTGCAGAAGCTAGAGACAATCAAATTCTACCTCAAACTTTTTGCCAAGCACTAATCACCGTCTTTTCTAAAAAAAAAATAAGGACTTATTAGAATGTGCATCATGCATAACAATTTCACTTTGAATAATGATTTTAAGATACTCTTCAAAGTCTTAGCTAGGAGGATGAAGAAAGTGCTGCCTTTGGTAATATCACAAGATCCAAACTGGATTTATTAAAGGCCGACACTTGGCTTCCAATCTTTGACACCTGTTTAACACTAGAATTACCAGAGCCTACGAAAAAACTCGTAGATCCGTCCCACCTTAAAACGCTTCTCACCTCTCTGTCAGTGTCTTTTGTCCTTTAAATGTGTTGATAAGCAGCAAACAGCAAGCAGTCTGCTATCACATCCCCCACCGGTGCACAGTTTTCTCAGCTCAAGTCTGTTTACCTGCGTATCAGTTGCTTAGAGTTGTATAGAGTGAGAAGGCAAGCAAAATTACACCCTTTATAAATACTATATCATTATTTGGAATACTTGCATTGGCACGCAGACTTATATTGCTGAACTGGAAGAATCCTAACTCTCCTTTTTTAAGTCAGTGGGTAATGTTTTATGCTATTTGAAATTGGAAAAAAATAAATTCTCAGAGGATCTGTGCAGAACTTTTTCAAAACCTGGCAGGACCTAATTAATAATATTTTAGAATAAGCTCATAAAGCACTGAGGAAATAATTCTCTTTGCATTTCTTTTTTTTTTTTATCCGCTTATTAAACTCATCAATTTATTTATTTTGACCAGCTTTGTTTTACTCCATTGGCCATGCTCTTTTTCTCAGGGGTGGGGGTTGGGTTGATTTGTTAAAAAAAAAGATCTCTCTGTATGGAATGATTACAATAAAATCAAAATAAAAAAAAAATAAAATTATGTTTTTTCTTATTGTTTAATTTTACACACATTCATAAGTCTTTCACCATATGAATCACAACTGCACTGAACTAGAAACAACCTGTAGAAAGCCTAACAAACAACAATTAAAAAAAAGCACATTAACTCACAGAGCAGAAAGTACTAACCACAAACTCTAATATTCCAAACTATTAAATCAAGTTACACTATAATTTACAAAAACAGAATTTAGAAATTATTTCTTAAATGGAGGTGATGAGATGAACATTCTGTGAGGGCTGTCATTCATGATGTGTCAGCTTTCTGGTGAATTAGTTGACATACGCATGATCTTTGCAAGAACAGGTCATTTGATAAGACTGGTGATTAACCACAATACACAAATTTTGTATGCTGCAAAATGCAAAAAATGACCAGATCATAACATGTCTCTGCTCTCAAGGTA
Organism: Polypterus senegalus; assembly: GCF_016835505.1. NCBI lineage: Eukaryota > Metazoa > Chordata > Cladistia > Polypteriformes > Polypteridae > Polypterus > Polypterus senegalus. The sequence continues at coordinate 99,124,204 of NC_053158.1, forward strand.
GTGTCTTGCAATGTGCCCATCATTTCTAAGGTGATAAATATAGAATTGCCATAGTAAACATATCATATGATATTGTGCAATGAAATCCAGGAGCAATCTTTGGATACATAACCTCATCAGTGAATCGAAATGGACACCTCAAACTGGGAATCTGTCATTTTTTATATTTTGAATTTCTCTTCGCTGTCCACTTCAGTGGGAGAGGGAGAAATGAAAGACGTGAACAATGGTGTGAATTCTGAATTAACTTGGCAGGATAAGTTTTTTGGTAACAGAATAGATATGCCCTCTTGCAACGTAATATGGATTGATATATCTCAGAGAACGTCACCTTGTGTCTTACACTAAAGTTAGACATCATTTTTCTTTTACGGTCGACAAACCTCTTGGCAGAAGTGTCAAAAGATATCCCCTAACTAGCTTCCAGTTATCATATAGCCTAGTGATATTTTTTCTTTATAGCAAACCGCAGATGAACTGACATAATCATTTTAGGCAAATATTGTTTGTACCCATTTAAATTTTCAGAATGTAACATATTAATTATAGAACTTTATAAAATATGTATAGAAAATTCTGGTAAGGGAAACATTTTCTTTTTCATTTGGACCAGCAGGCATCAAAAGCACATGATGATACCCAGATGAAAGATTTACTTGGGTACTCACCTCTGAACAAAATACTGGCAAACAATGGTGAATTATTGTGTCCTGCTATCAGAAACACTGATTTTGGGAAAGTAACGGAGCATAAAAAATTATTTTAGGGATACATCTGTTTTGGATTTGTAAGCCTGTTCAAGCAGATGCATGGAAGCAACTTTGCAAGGGAGAGAGAGAGATTGTTGATGAAACAATACGCGCCTGTGTGTGTGTCTCTCTTGCGCATGTCTGTGTGTGTGTGTGTCTCTCCCGCACATGTCTGTGTGTGTGTGTATCTCTCTCTCTCTCTCATTGGCTGCACAGGGAATTCACAGAGAGAGACGGAACACAAGCAGAAATCATCGGCACGCACAAACCAAACGGGAAACTGGCTTGTTCGTATACTGAGTGTGTGGTTGCGAACAGATGCAAAATCTTGGCAAACTTTTTGGTCGTAAACCGATTTGTATGTGTTTCCGAGACGTTCCTGAACCGAGGTTGCACTGTATATTCTTCCTCCTCCCCTTGGCCCACAGCCTTTGTCTTGGATTAGCGTGAATATATCGCTCCTGCAAATGAATTATGATTCTTAGTGCGATGACAGAAGTTGCAAAATCATCAAGGAAATTATTGAAGAAAACCTGATACAAATCCGTTAAGTAGTTCTCTCATTCGCTAGCTAAGCAGAGGTAAGGAATGCCCTGAGGCTGGCATGTGAGTGAGGATGGCCCCATCCTTCTTCCCTCGGCCCGCTGCATCTCTCTCGGATTCATGCAAATAAATTGGTACCGCTAGTGAAATATGATACATAGCCCAATGTGAGAAGTTGCAAAATCAACCAGAATGTTCAAGAAAATTATAGAAAAAAACCCAATCTAAATCATTTAAGTAGCTCTATCATGAAAAGCGAACAGACAAAACATACAGACAAAAAGACAGACGTTGATTTTATAAATATAGAGATATATACTGCTAAAAATATTAAAGGAACGCTTTTTAATCAGAATATAGCTTCAAGTCAGTGAAACGTCTGGGAAATTGATCTGGTCAGAGGAAGTTGTTAATCAGTTTCAGCTGCTTTGGTGTTAATAAATTTAACAACAGGTGCACTAGAGGGGCAACAATAAGATGACCCCCAGAACAGGAATGGTTTAACAGACAGAGGCCACTGACATTTTTCCCTCCTCATCTTTTCTGACTATTTTTTCACTAGTTTTGCATTTGGCTATGATCAGTGTCACTACTGGTAGAATGAGGCGATACCTGGACCCTACAGAGGTTGCACAGGTAGTCCAACTTCTCCAGGATGGCACATCAATCATGCCACTGCCAGAAGGTTTGCTTTGTCTTCCAGCACAGTCTCAAGGACATGGAGGAGGTTCCAGGAGACAGGCAGTCACTCTAGGAGAGCTGGGCAGGGCTGTGGAATGTCCTTAACCCATCAGCAGGACCACTATCTGCTCGTTTGGGCAAGCAGGAATAGGATGAGCACTGCCAGAGCCCTACAAAATGACCTCCGGCAGGCAACTGGTGTGAATGTCTCTGACCAAACAATCAGAAACATATACATATACACATATATACATACACATATACATATATATATATATATATATATATATATATATATATATAGGGTTGTCCAGATCTAATTATGCAGATCCAGATCGTCTGGATGACTTCGATTTACGTGGAGACGATTCCAGTTTGGTGCAAAGACGATTCTTCATCTCGGCAGTTCGCACACTTCTCGATCGTCTGGGATTTTTTGGGTGATTTTTTGGGTGAAGTTATAGCGTATTGAAAATTGCATAATTAGATCATACCACCCTATATATATATATATATACTGTATATATACAATGCACCCGGAAAGTATTCACAGCGCATCACTTTTTCCACATTTTGTTGTTACAGCCTTATTCCAAAATGGATTAAATTAATTGTTTTCCTCAGAATTCTACACAGAACACCCCATAATGACAATGTGAAAAAAGTTTACTTAAAGTTTTTGCAAATTTATTAAAAACAAAATAAACTGAGAAATCACATGTACATAAGTATTCACAGCCTTTGCTCAATTCTTTGTCGTGGCACCTTTGGCAGCAATTACAGCCTCAAGTCTTTTTGAATATGATGCCACAAGCTTGGCACAACTATCCTTGGCCAGTTTCGCCCATTCTTCTTTGCAGCACCTCTCAAGCTCCATCAGGTTGAATGGGAAGCATCGGTGCACAGCCATTTTAAGATCTCTCCAGAGATTTTCAATCGGATTCAAGTCTGGGCTCTGGCTGGGCCACTCAAGGACATTCACAGAGTTGTCCTGAAGCCACTCCTTTGATATCTTGGCTGTGTGCTTAGGGTCATTTTCCTGCTGAAAGATGAACCGTCGCCCCAGTCTGAGGTCAAGAACGCTCTGGAACATGTTTTCATCCAGGATGTCTCTGTACATTGCTGCAGTAATCTTTCCCTTTATCCTGACTAGTCTCCCAGTTCCTGCTGCTGAAAAACTTCCCCACAGCATGATGCTGCCACCACCATGCTTCACTGTAGGGATGGTATTGGCCTGGTGATGAGCGGTGCCTAGTTTCCTCCAAACGTGATGCCTGGCATTCACACCAAAGAGTTCAATCTTTGTCAGGTGTTCAGATCAGATCAGAGAATTTTGTTTCTCATGGTCTGAGAGCCCTTCAGGTACCTTTTGTCAAACTCCAGGTGGGCTGCCATGTGCCTTTTACTAAGGAGTGGCTTCCGTCTGGCCACTCTACCATACAGGCCTGATTGGTGGATTGCTGTAGAGATGGATGTCCTTCTGGAAGGTTCTCCTCTCTCCACAGAGGACTTCTGGAGCTCTGACAGAGTGACCATCGGGTTCTTGGTCACCTCCCTGACTAAGGGCCTTCTCCCCCAATCGCTCAGTTTAGATGGCCGGCCAGCTCTAAGAAGAGTCCTGGTGGTTTCGAACTTCCTCCACTTACGGATGATGGAGGCCACTATGCTCATTGGGACCTTCAAAGCAGCAGACATTTTTCTGTAACCTTCCCCAGATTTGTGCCTCGAGACAATCCTGTCTCAGAGGTCTACAGACAATTCTTTTGACTTCATGCCTGGTTTGTGCTCTGACATGAACTGTCAACTGTGGGACCTTATATAGACAGATGTGTGCCTTTCCAAATCATGTCCAATCAACTTAATTTACTACAGGTGGACTCCAATTAAGCTGCAGAAATATCTCAAGGATCATCAGCGGAAACAGGATGCACCTGAGCTCAATTTTGAGCTTCATGGCAAAGGCTGTGAGTACTTATGTACAAGTGCTTTCTCAATTTTTTTATTTTTAAGAAATTTGCAAAAATCTCAAGTAAACTTTTTTCACGTTGTCATTATGGGGTGTTGTGTATAGAATTCTGAGGAAAAAAAATGAATTTAACCCATTTTGGAATAAGGCTGTATAACAAAATGTGAAAAAAGTGATGCGCTGTGAATACTTTCAGGATGCACTGTTTATATATATATATATATATATATATATATATATATATATATATATATATATTAGTGGTGGGCAACAATTCAAATTTTATTCACGATTAATTGCAGACAATCACAACAATCACATTGTTATGTGCAAAATTCAATAATAACAAATAAGGTGCTTTTTAACAGCAGTATTCCCTTAATATAGTAGCAGTTAAAATATTTGTTGTAAATCTCAACTTAAACATTAATGTAATCAAATCAAATATAAAACCAAACCTATTTGTCACTGCCAGGGTATTAACGTTTTATCTAGTTTGTTATAGAAAAACAAGTTACCCTAAGAGTCCAGATCCATGAACAAAACATTATAACAGGCACCTTCCAAGCAACATCAAGTTAAGATTTCTAAATCTGCTTTCTTTTATACCAGCAGAAACATTTTCTTTTATCAGGGAGCAGCTTAAACAGTCTATGTTCAGTAGCAACTCTTTGAGGGCTAATATTCTTTTCAAAAAACTCATTTTTCTAAAAAGCGCACAAAGCAATGGTTTCACACATAAATCAACATAAAACGTCTGCTGCTGCCTATTTTACGTGCTGTCAGCGCCTGTTTGCAGCAGCAGTGTCTCAACAGCCAGCAGGAATGTACGGTGGGCTGGCTGCCTGGCTGTCTTTGTGAGACTGGTGCACAGGGGTGAGTGAAGTTGCATTGAGACTCAATACAGTTTGTACCTCCTGTCATCGTAAGTGTCTGTCCTCCCAGGCTTAACGCTGCCATAGGTGCATCAGCTACATGAACGTGTTCAGCACCACGATCAGCTGGGGACCGATCAGCTGATGCCTGTACCTCACTTTCGTTGTCGATCTACATCTCCAGATCACTTGCATCAAAATCGGAGTCCGATTCAGCAATAATACGAAAAAAGTTTTGCTTTCAGCATTAACTTTGGTATCTCTCCACATGCCATTTTAGAAGTAGTTTGCTCTTCGCTACTCATTCATGTACAGGGAATCGATGTCAAATCAAAAAAGCTAACTTTCCGTCTAGCAAAAGCATACTGAAAAGCACTGTAACAAGAAGATTTCTGATCTCTATCAATCGCTAGCGAGAGTAAGCCTTTCAAAATAATAATAATATCAACAAAAACTGCGTTATCGTGTGATAAAATAATTGTTGGCTTTAATTAATTAATGCGTTAATGCGATAATAAAGCATTAACTTGCCCAGCTCTCTATATATACATGCCCTGAGGATGGACGGATGGGGAGAGGCAGTGACTTTTGGACACTATCTCCAATAAAATGCTAGATGCCAGCTTTCCTGGGGTGTAATGGTGCCCCAGATTCCCACAGGGCATCCTGGAACTTGGACTGCATTTTCTCAGCCCTGTTGGATACCGCAGGTGCCACCAGGAGGAGCTGTAACAAGACCAAAGGAACCATGCTCATTCATAGCCCGGGAGTACGAGGACCGGAGCTCCGATGTACTTCCAGGCAGAAGAAAAGCCAGTTCTCCACCTGACCTGGAGGTACTAGCAAGTCATATAGATGGATGGGCAGAAGCACTTCCGGGTCAAGGACTTTATAAAGGACTGTTGGAGAACCAACAAGCAAGCCGGAGTTGGGAGGTAGGCGAAAGATGTGGAGGAGAGAATAGTGTTAATCTATTGTTTATTTGTATTCTTATTATTATTATATTGCCTGTTTAGTGGTGGCTGTGGTGCTTAAAGCAATATTCTGAGATGAAAATTATTAGAAGTCTTCTGGGTGCTTTTACTTGGTGTCCTGAGCATCTGCCTATTGGGGTTAAAGGGGCAATTTACTAACATAAATTTTCAATACAAAAAAGACGTACATTGTTACGGGACAGAAACCTGCTTCAGTATTTGTTAGTAAAAAGTAAAACAGCACATTTCAATTAGTAGTGCACATAAAATGACACATGAAGTACAATATTTTCATGATAATACTTTATATCAGTGTTTCCCAAACTTGGTCCTGGAGACCCACTGTGGCTGCAGGTTTTTGTTCCAATTAGATTCAACAACACCTGATAACATTGAGCTCATTTAATTAGCTAGTATTTTTTTTCTTTTATTCTACATTCAGAAAAGCGCAGCAGCATGAGTTTTACATTTATAAGACATTTAGAAATATTTTTGCTTTTGCTATAGATTGAAATGCTTAACTCTCTTTTTGATTTCATTATATTTTGCCCTTTCTCTGTGCAGATTTCCCCCTTCATTGTATCTTATTAATGACAATTTAAAACAAGCAGATCAGACTCCCAGGCAAACAACACTAAATAATCAAAGGCTGCAATTACTTTAGAGTCAGACCCACTAATTAGTAAATAATGGATTAATTAAACAAATAGAACACCTGGAAAATTAGAATGAAAATCGAGATGAAATTATTGTAAGAAAATACATTATTCCTAGATAACTGCTTGGTACATTTTATATATATATATATATATATATATATATATATATATATATATATATATATATATATATATATATATATATTGTGGCAGGAGGCTGGGGCCAGACCCTTCAGCAAACACCTGGATCACATCTGGGTGAATATAAAAGGGGCCGCCTTCCTATAGTCGGGGAGCTGGAGGTGGAGCTAGAGTCGGGAGCTGGAGGTGGATGAAGCTCCAGGGACAAGAGGAAGAAACGTGGTCCTCAGACAGTTGAAGGCCCGAGTAAGGGTGCTGTGGCGCTGGAGCACTGTGTGTGTGCAGGACTTGTGTTTGGGAACGCTAGTTTAATAAAAAGCATGTGTTTTATGACCTGTTGGTGTCCGTTTGGTTGTGTCCGGGCTGAACATCTCACTATATATATATATATAAGGGCGGCACGGTGGCGCAGTGGTAGCACTGCTGCCTCGCAGTTAGGAGACCCGGGTTCACTTCCTGGGTCCTTCCTGTGTGGAGTTTGCATGTTCTCCCCGTGTCTGCGTGGGTTTCCTCTGGGCGCTCCGGTTTCCTCCCACAGTCCAATGACATGCAGATTAGGTGGAATGCCGATTCTAAATTGGCCCTAGTGTGTGCTTGGTGTGTTTGTGCGTGTCCTGCGGTGGGTTGGCACCCTGCCCAGGATTGGTTCCTGCTTGGCTCCAGCAGACCCATGTGACCCTGTGTTCGGATTCAGCGGGTTAGAAAATGGAAGGATTGATATAGATATATATATATTTACCAAACTTAGTTTTCTAATTTCTATATTGTTCCCAAAACACAGAACGTGGGAAATAACAGTTCACTTAATTAGCTCAGGAGTCCAATTAAAAAAACAGAAGCTGGTTGGAATAAAAACCTGCAGCCACAGTGGGTCCCCAGGACGGAGTATGGGAAGCACTGCTTTACATAATTCTCATTTTTATTTAATTGTGTGTGCATTCTCAATTTTGCACTGCTTCTGGGAGCAAGAACGACCTGAAGGTAAGGCTCTGACACGAATGGCTTTCTTAGATTCGACATAAAGCCACTGTAATATTTATTTAAAATATTAATTTAGGCCAAAGTGATATTTTTCTACATATAGTAAATAGTTTATAAAATCATGGCATTACTTGCATGTTTCAAGGTTTCGTCGGTAAATGGCAGGTAGCTTGATACACTGATTATAATGCTGTGCATATCACCAGTCAGCTATTATTTTTGTGGCTCATGTACCAAACGGGGTGCACTGGATTCACTTTTGTTTTGCTACTTGAATGTTCTGCACTGCTTCTACACATTATCAATGTCTGTTTGGCTACCTGACCATCTTTTGTTTCCTGCCACAGTAGGCTTTCAGCCGCTGTCTCATTTTCATCACAGTTCTGCATACATCAGGCATTGTCTTTTGGAGAAACAGCTTATTTGCCATGCAAAGTCTGTCCTTGAAGTTAAATAAATAAGCATCAATATTCCCTGTCGTGTCATTTTCTTCATCCCTCTTCTTCATATGTAGTAGGGTAATATCCGACCATGCACTGATGCATACATAAACCATTTCTAATCATGGTTCCCACTTGAAGATTCTAGTGTGTGAAGATATATACATAAACTATTTTGGAGGGCAGCAGAGGTCTCCCATGGAAGTGTGAAAGTTTGTCAAAAGCAAAATGATCCTTATGTCAAGAGCAGGTGAGCACACATACGTTGTCACTATTTCTAAGCACAGAAAGGGAAATGCCCACTTCCAGCACTTTGGAAAGTGATGTGAACATATTTGCAGCAGTGACTTTTCTCATATTGCCTAGGAAAGGCCCACAGATCACACCAACAGTCACAATGTTGTTTACCTGGCAATCAAGTGTGATCTTTCTCCACATTGGCAATAGCATCTAGTATACAATGTGAGTGCCATGCACAATGATCTGGCATCCTGAATGCGACAGAAACTGGTACCTTACCAGGGTGAAATGCCATAATAGAAGGACAGAGATAGGCTGGCATCCTGACAGAGAGAGGTGCTGGTTCCTTTTCAATATGGGAGAACTTCTCAGAAGAATAGCAGGTGGATGCTTCCCAGGTCTATGTTCTTCCCTCATGAACATGATGGCAGCATCCCACTGGTGGAACTCCCATGTGAATATCCATAGGTCAGGCTGGAAACTGCAGTCGTGTAGGACATCTTTGTTGGGGTTCTTTGGTGCCACCAGGTGGAACTGTAGGAGAACATTACACCTTCTTTGAAGGACTTCTGTATAACCCAGAAGTGCCTCCAATGTGCAAGTCTCTGGCAATGGAAGTTCTCCTGGGTAAATGAAACCTGTTTTCCAGGCTCTGTTGTTAGAGTCGGATGTAACTAACTGTGCTATCTGGAGATATATATATATATATATATATATATATATATATATATATATATATATATATATATATATATATATATATACTGTATATATATATATATATACTGTATATATATATATATATTTGTTACTTACATTACCAGCAGAAATTTGACCCCAGGTTCATTTGACTGTCACTGCATGAAAGGGCAACAACATTTCAACAACTGCATCAATGAGTAAGTCTTCCCTTACTTATAGCATATGATGCAGTTCAGCAAAGCAAAGTTCTCTGTATGTGAAGTGTGCAGCCCACATCAGTTTTAGTTGGGGAAAGGAGAACATACAAGGTGGGACGTTGCAGGTTAGGTGCATTGGCGATTCTAAATTGTCCCTAGTGTGTGCTTGGTGTGTGGGTGTGTGTGTGCGCACCCTGCGGTGGCCTGGCACCCTGCCCAGGGTTTGTTTCCTGCCTTGTGCCCTGTGTTGGCTGGGATTGTTTCCAGCAGACCCCCGTGACCCTGTAGTTAGGATATAGTGGGTTGGATAATGGATGGATGGATGTAATCACATGCAGTATTTGCCCCATGTAAGTTCATAGTAGACACATGATTTTAATACGTCCGGATCTTACCTTTGTAATTGTGGATGTAGCTTAAAACAAATAATTTGAAGCCCTTCTCCTTTTTAGTTCCTGATATTTGGTACAATATTTGAATAATGCTACTTACATCGTTAAACGTAAGTCTGGGCACGTCTTGAAGCGATCGAATGAAAAATACCATAGCTAGTCCATTTTGATATCCGCAGCAGCTGGCTGACACTGAATCTGGAAAAAAGTGTGCATATAGCCTTTTTACAAAAGATTAAAAAACATTTTCAGACAAGGACTTTAGAGCAAATAATAGTTTAGATACACTTCAATTGTGAGACTTGAAACTGAAAGACTTTTACATAAGGTCTTTGTGTACAAGTACAGTATGTTATTCTTTGTTGGGTAATCAACCGATGAGAGCAGGCATGAGAAGGTGTGTTTAGCCATCTTCCCTTGAATCTCTTTGTGCTGGAAAATAGGATGCGTATTAATGAAAGTATATCTAATTTAATCTTGCCTTTTATCGTTTTGGTGCGGTCATGTGAAGTGTCTATACATCAATTAATTTTCCTTTTATGTTGCAGGTGGTTCTGTAATTATATCAAGAGTGATTTCTCTGTGAATTAGTTCATTTAGAAAAGATAAGTAAAACTCCCTCAGCATCCTTTATTTATAATCATGCATGGACTTCAGACTGTAAGAGAAATATTTTAATAATATTTCAAAAGAATTGTCAAAACCTTTAAGGATCAAAAAAGCATTTGAACATTTACGTGAATAAATTACAAGTTAAATGCATTACTGCATACTACATTCTGCTCTAAACTACAAAATTAGATTAATATAATAGCTAGAAAAATGTACATAAAAATCAATCCATTCATTTTTTGATTTGCTTGATAGAAAATATTGTAACCATATCTATGAAGCACTACACACAAGACAGGAACAAGACGCAGACATCAGGCTAGTCCATCACAAGTCACAAACATGCTCATACTCACACTTGGCCAGTTTAGAGTCACTTATTACTCTAACATGCATGTTTTTATCTTTCAGGTGTGGAAGAAAAACCCATGTGGACACAGAAAATGTTCATACGTCATATACATAGTGACCTCACTCAGCCTCTGGAAGCTGTTAATCAGCTGAACTAACTATGCCACCTTACTATGCAGGAAAAAAGAAAGGTTGAGAGACTCAAAACTTAAAAAGAGAGGTGCAAGATTTGACCATGAATCCAAACTAATTGAAAAACACCCACTGACATCTCTACCAAACAAGTGTAAAGGTATTAAAGAAAGTATAAAAAAAAATCTGATCAATCAATCAATCAACATTTATTTATATAGCACATTTTCATACAAAAAAAATGTAGCTCAAAGTGATTTACAAAATGAAGAATAGAAAAATAGAAGACACAATAAAAAATAAACATAAGTCAACATTAATTAACATAGAATAAGTAAGGTCCGATGGCCAGGGTGGACAGAAAAAACAAAAAAAAAACTCCAAAGGCTGGAGGAAAAAAATAAAATCTGTAGGGATTCCAGACCAAGAGACCACCCAGTCCCCTCTGGGCAATCTACCTAACATAAATCAAACAGCCCTCTTTGTAATTAGGGTTTTCATGGAAGGACTTGATGATGATGGTCACGTAGACTTCTGGCTTTCAGTCCATCAATGTTGGTGCATCATGATGCTTTGAGTAGGTGGTGGTGGCGCAGGCTACTGATGTGCCCAGTACATGTCTTTCTCCATATTTACAGCATAAGTACAGTGTGTAATGACTAAGATATATGCAAAATGCAATACCACTACTGCAACTGAAAATTCTGAACTTTAAATTGAATTTAATATTGACAAAAGTCTTTCAAAGTTCTAAATATGTACAGTGATCCCTTGCTATATCACGCTTCGACTTTCGCAGCTTCACTCTAACGCGATTTTTTTCTCATACATGCTTTCGTCACTACGCATGCGCTTTCTGAGAACTTTTATCTAAGCCCTACGATGGCTCCTAAACATGCTGCTTTTTCTAAGCCTTCTGACAATAAAACTAAGCGCCGGAGGAAGATGCTTACTATCCAGGAGAAGGTGAAACTCTTGGATATGATTAAAGATGGCAATACCCTACAAAAGCCTCCTCACGCATATGAAAAGACAGCGCCAGCAACTGCCTATCAAGATGTTCTTCAGCCACGCACCCAGACACCCACTGCCTACTCCTAGTACTTCTTCACTGAAGACAACAACGCACCTGCTGAAGATACTGCACCACCTCTGAAGACTCTCCTACTGAGGTCGTGCCTTCATAGGTTAGTGGTTGTGTGTAATTAAATGTACAGTACAATAATCTACTATATAAAAGCGGTCAGATTGTTTTTCCATCCCGTGAGTGCAAAGCATAGCGGTATTCCACTTATTACAGACTTACTACTTGCGGATTAAGGTACGAAGCGATGCAATGTGAGCAGAGTTCTGGTGCTCTCATCGTTCCCTTCCTTTTGTGCGCGATGCGCTGGAAAAATAGACAAAATTATGTCTCTGGAAATAATTAATGTTGATGGAGTACAAATGCCTCACCGCATAGTAAATATCAGGGGAGATGGTGCTTGCTTATTCTCATCTATAGCTTATTTAGTGCATGAAACTCCGTCTTTAGCGGTACAGATTCGGGCTGACATTGTATGACTTTGGACAGGCACTTGAGGGGATAAAAAAAAAACCTTCGGAAGATGTTATGAATGGGCACTTTGATGTTCTCATTCCCTACACTTACATGCCTGATGTACATATAGAGCGCACAAAAATTGAGGATAAATGTCGGTCACCTTAAAAGGCGAGTGCGCCTAGTAATATGATATTTGTAACGTCTAATGTGTCTTATTTTCTCTTATTTTGTCTAATATATTGGGTAATACGAGTGTAATGGTGACTAAAGGGTGTTATTTCATGTCTAGAGGGCTCTAATAATGTTAAAAACGTATTTAGAAGGTCGTAAACAGGTTTTCTATACTCTAACTGCGAAAATATTCGATTTATAAATAAAGAATCCTACTTCGCGAAAATTCATTTATCACGGTAGAGTCTGGAACGGATTAATCGTGATAAATGAGGGTTCACTGTATGCCAAATTTTGTGAACTTCTGAGCAGTGGTTTTGTTATTGTTTGTCCATCCATTGTCCACTGCTTATCCGAAGTTGGGTCGCGGAGGCAGCAGCCTGAACAGGGAAGCCCAGACCTCCCTCTCCCCGGTCACCTCCTCCAGCTCCTCGGGGTTGACCCGGAGATGTTCCCTGGCCAGCTGGGAGATACAGTATAATCCCTCCAGCGTGTCCTCGGTCTGCCCCGTGGCCTTATCCCAGTGGGACATGCCTGGAACACCCACCAGTGAGGCGTCCAGGGGGCATCCTAACCAGATGACCGAACCACCTCAACTGACTCCTCTCAATGTGGAGGAGCAGTGACTCTTCTCCGAGTATCTCCCGGATAACTGAACTCCTCACCGTATCTCTAAGGGAATGTCCAGCTACCCTGCGGAGAAAACTAATTTTGGCCGCTTGTATCCATGATCTTGCTCTTTCGGTCTCTACCCAAAGCTTGTGGCCATACGTGAGGGTAGGAACGTAGATCAAGGGGTAAATAGATATCCTTGCCTTTTGGCTCAGCTCTCTCTTCATCACGATGGACTGTTGTAGAGCCCACATTACTGCGGATGCCGGACCGACCCGTCTGTCAACCTTCCGCTCTATTCCTCCCTCACTCGTGTACAAGAGTCCGAGTTACTTGAACTCCTCCACTTGAGGCAGTAATATGTTCCCAACCCACCCTTTTCCGGCTGAGAACCATGGCCTCGGATTTAGAGGTGCTGACTCTCATCCCCATCGCTTAACATTTGGCTGCAAACTGCTCCAATGAGAACTGTAGGACACTGTCCGATGAGAACCACAACAGAACCACATCATCCACAAATAGCAGAGACGAGATTCTGAGGTCACCGAACCAGACCCCCTCCGCTCCATGGCTGCGCCTAGAAATTCTGTCCATAAAACTTATGAATAGAATTGGTGACAAAGGGCAGCCCTGGCGGTGTCCAACCTCAACAGGAAATGAGTTTGACTTATTACTGGCAATGCGGACCAAGCTCCTGCTCCTTCTGTACAGGGACTGAATGACTCATAACAATGGGCCTTGTGCCCTGTACTCTTGGAGCACACCCCACAGGATGCTTTGAGGGACACTGTCGAATGCCTTCTCCAAATCCACAAAACACATGTGGACTGTTTGGGCAAACTCCCATGCCTCCTCCAGGATCCTGGCCAGACTGTAGAGCTGGTCCAGTATCCACATTGTTCCTTTTGAATGCGAGATTCGACCATTGACTGAACTGTCTTCTCCAGCACCCCTGAATAGACCTTACCGGGGTGGCTGAGGAGTATGATCCCCCTATAGTTGGAGCACATCCTCCAGTTACCCTTCTTAAAAAGGGGGACCACCACCCCGGTTTGCCAATCCAGAGGCACTGACCCCGATGTCCATGCGATATTGCAGAGATGTGTCAGCTAGAACAGCCCCCCAACATCCAGAGCCTTGAGGAACCCAGTGTGAACCTCATTCACCCCAAGGACCCCACCACCTCAGAGCTTTTTAACTACCTCGGTGACCTTGGCCCCTGATATGGACGAGCTCCCCCTGGAGTCCTCTAGCTCTGCTTCCTCTAACGAAGACATGCTGGTGGGATTGAGAAGATCCTCAAAGTATTCCTTCCACCGGTTAATAACGTCTGCAGTTGAAGTCAGCAGGGCCCCACCTCCACTGTACACAGTGTCCACCACCAGGTTCGTGGATTGCCGCCACGAGAGGCACCAACAACCTTGCGGCCACAGCTCCATTCTGCTACTTCAACAATGGAGGCTAGGAACATGGCCCATTCAGACTCAATGTCCTTCGCCTCCCTCGGAATGAGGTTGAAATTCTGCCGGAGTTGGTAGTAAAGATCTTTCTGACCGGTTCCTCTGCCAGACGTTCCCAGCAGACCCTCATTATATGTTTGGGTCTGCCTGGTCTGTCCGGCAGCCTCTCCCACCATCTGATCCAACTTACCACCAGGTTCTTAAAAATAACAAATGCAAGCTGTCCACAAGATGTCATAAGAAATATGCCCATTCACTCTCGAGTTATAGAAAATGTTTACAACAAACACACAGACACATGGACCCACACCTCTTACCAGAATTTCTCAGTTGTGTTCTAACGAAATCTAAATTTGCTTTAACATTGAAAAAACAAAAATATGTAAAAAGTAACAAAGGCAGGATTGACTACAGGAAGAATTTAAAATATCAGGCTTTTCTTTCTGCTTGCAGAGAGCTTTTGTTTCAAAACCACTTTAAAAATTCTAAAATCATATTATTCCCAGCAAGAGGAATTTTGTAAATTCCAGGTCCTCCAACTTGCAGAGTTGGTGCCAGGATTGGCACTCCAGCCACTATAAAAAATCTCACACTGTTCTAGTGTGGTGTTGAGGTTTCACCCGTTTCACTGTAATCAATGCATGCTCCCAGACCTCTCTTCATCTAATCAGTTAATCTAATACTAAGGTACAAAGTAATTTTCAGTACCAGGAGCTACCTGCTACCACTACAGGCCGACAAGTTATATTTCTATCTGTTGTCCCATGATATCCATTCCCTTTTAGTGACCATATCTTTGAAAGTAATTATGGGGAACTTGGTAATTTAAATTGGCATTTCAACACCACCTTCCTTAGTTAGGAACTGAAACGTTGCCCCATTTTTTCCTACTTTAAAATCGCTCTGTCTCTCTCTTTTCTGTTTTTCTGGTACTTTGGAGACAGTTAACAGTTAAGGAGCACTTCAGCCTCTGAATCCAGATAGACATGAGACACCAAGGGGCATGTGATTGTAAATGCTGCACCTGAAAAGTGCTCCAAGTGAAAAACATAATGATGGCCTTGGAGGACATCAGCAAGATATCCACAGGAAGCTAACAGGCAATAGTGAAGCCCCAAAATGAAAAGTCACACAATTTATTTATAAGGACAGGTTGACCAAAAACTGATATTGTTGTCTAGTACTTTAGTGGAAGCCCTGACTTTATATGCCTATCTCTGATCTCTGACTTTATATGCCTATCTCAATATTTCAATATGCACTAGGTCAAAGGTTTACTGATAGAAAAGCTTGGAGGCCACATGCTGAAAGAGAAATGAGGACTATGAGGAAGAAGTTTATTCTCTAACATCTAGTAGAAGAGATGGAGGAGAGCCACAGAATCTAAATGTCAGCACATGTTAGAGAGAAACACTGCAGGGTAAGTAGTGGTCAATTCATCTGTTGTGTGATTTATGCCTTTTACTTCATAAACCCAAAGCTAATGCTGAATATACTGTAGTTTTATTCAGCCTAAAGCTTTGGATGTTTTTCCCTTCTCTAATTTGTATTACGTATCCAGGTTAGAGTACTCAGCAGGACACATTCTAGCAGAATAGCTGTACGTTTTAACTACATCTGATGATTAATCGCTGTTAACATGTGCGATTATTGGTTTAAAATTTTCTGTAATCCTTTAATACAACTCCTAAATGCTTTAATTTATTCTGGTCAATTTGGCCATGCTTCACTCTTAATGAAAATGCACCAAATGAATCCAGGTCTATTAACAGCATTTGATTGTTTCCTGAGTTTCTCTGATAATGGTCTTCATCCAAACACACCAGCAGAGTCACTACTCATCCCTTGTAATATTAATGTGTACAAAACTGAATCAGTAAGGGCCACGATTTGACCTATATTTTCATACACATCTTTTCATTTATACGCTAACCTTTCAAAATGCAGAGAATAACATCAGAACAATTAAAATCATGCCATGTTATACAATGACTGCGTGAATGAGTTTCATTTTTGTGTCATGCTAACGTTGCAGATAAACAAGCACTGAGCACTGAGTGAGTTTGAACGTCAAGTCATCCTTGCCATTATTCTGCGGTTGCATACTGACAAAAAAAAGTCACATCACACAATATAGTGAAATGTACAAAACAAGACACCACACTCAGTGAAGTCTGCTAATGCAAGTTCACCATTGAAATGTAAGAGGCTGTCGAGATACAGCTCTAAGTGGCAATAGACTAGACAATGGATCAGCCCTGACCCTGGCACAGATTATGTTTGTCATGGAACTTTATTAGTTATCTATAGAAGGATATCTGACCTGAAATAGCATGGTTCAGGTGCTACCCATGTCCAAGAAGCTAAAGAGCAGATGACACTGAAATCGCTTGATTCCTTACACCTCACCCACACTTCCCCAAGCTTAGCTATGTTAAGTTGTTCTTGTTTAATATGTTATGTACTGTTGCCTATATTATAGTCTTTATTGGCATACTAGGGGGTTCCTCCCTGCTCGCTTTGTTCACCAGTCACTTCACGTCTGTGCCACTCTTGTTGTGAAGAGGGAGGCTGAACGCACTCCTGGGAGATGCGGTCACTCCTCCAAAACCCACTCTTAAACAGTGATACAATAGGAAACAAATAGTTTTTATTTACCTCCTCTTTGATCGATTAGCTGCTGGCTTGCTGCTGCTGCCATGCCACATGATCTGCATCTCGTGCGGTACTTCGAACATTTAAAAGCCTGTACAGCAGCTGTCCTACTCTTTGTATTTTATTTCCAGCCCTGAGCATGGTTAAATCTCTCGTCACAAACTCTCGTCTCGTGGGACATGAGTTCTTGATATTTTTTAGGTTAGAATTTAAAAACGGAATAAGAATCTGAAAATCTAACAACATCACATTAAAGTTCAATAAATTCTGAAAAGAATGATGCCAAACATATATATGTAGTTTTTAAAATAACCTTATTTAAACATAACATAAAAACGTCACCATTGCATTTTTAGGCTTAGGATTTTATATATGTAGAGTAGATATATACTGCAACCAACAAAACTAGACAATACCCAGTGCAAATTGATCATGCTAATAGTTCTGTCAATCTCAATAATTAGACTTATTTTATAATTAATAAATGATACAGTCTATGACAATGCACAATTTAAAACATGTAAATAAATAACTCTATCAGATACATATTTAGAAGTGTTTTTCCATCTGTTCTTTGCTATTTAAAAACCTAATCTATTCACATTTTCAATCTAATTAATGAATCCTCATCTCCAGGTAGCGGCCGTGGAGTTGACTCTAGCGTATCATGCAGTTAAGCACAACCTGAGCTGTAACAATGTTGATTGTGTGCAAAAGCTAAACAAGGATTTGACATTTCTGTTTTTTAATATTTAATTGTTTGTGTAATTGGTAGTGCTTTGGTATGTTGTCTTACAACACAGCAGTCCAAACTATATGTACTGGTTTTCCCAAATGTCTAAGCAACCCCCTTGTGTTTGGTGGCCCTTGGGCATTGTGTCCGTTACACAAAACTGTTCAATAAAGTAACTGAAAGAATTTAATATAATTATTATAATTGTTTTTTATCAGAAATTAATCATTGAGTTATTTCTTTTTCATTGAAAATTATTGATATATCTGAAGGAAATATATAAAATTATTAATATGCAGATAATTTTAATTAAAAACTTTAATCATTTGATTAATCACATGTGACTTTTTTAATCAAACAACAGCCCTGATTTTCAAAATGGTGTTTTACCTAGAAACAAAATTCTAATGATAATTTACTTCTGCAAATTTTGCAAATTACTTGACTTTATTCTCTCTGTATCAGGGGTGCAGGTTTTCATTCTAACCCTTTTCTTAATTAGTGACCAGAGTTTGCTGCTAATTAACTCTTTGCCTTAATTTTAATTGATGCAAAACTTAAAACTCAGGCCCCTTAATTATTTCGTTTTTCCTTAATTAGCAACCAAACAATATTAAGACACAAAATGAACCCGCACATAAACAACAACCTGCATCCATCACACAATAACTGAAAATAAAAAAAGATGAAGGCTTCAGTAATGTTGATCTGCTCAGGTCCACAAAACATTTTGACAGCGCTCTTAAAAAAGAAATCCACAGTTTTGGAAATGTCTGCCATGGCAGAATGAGTGCCATGGAATTAAATAATGGGTTTAATTAGCACTGAGAATTTGCTTCAAATTAAGAAACTGAATAAAGTGAAGTTGGTTGGAGGCCCCAACTTAGCTGGTCATCTGTTGGTTCACTTCACATCAAATTTATGTTTAGGTGCCATTTAAGGAAAAAAGAAGCAATTCATCAGTCAGAGTCTCAAGAAAAGTCAATTAAAATAAAGGGAAATTGTTAATTAGCAGCAAAAATTGGTCACTAATTAAGAAAAGAGTTAGAATGAAAACTTGCAGTCACAGTAGCTCCCCAGGACTGGAGTTGGAGCCCCCTGCTCCATATGTTATCATTAGGTTAAATGATAGTACACAGAAGGAACATTAATAATATAATTTATAATATAAAGACGTAAGAGTTGTTGAAATTACTGAACTATGGATTTTTTAGGCACAGGTTACTTTTTACCAGGTATATTTGGACAGTCATTCAAGAATAAAGATTTATTCCATTCACATAATCTCTTCTTAATCCTGTGAGCCCACTTTACTTTGTGTATGTATTGCAACTATTTGAGGCAGTGAAGGTGCTGAGTGTATCTAGTAAATTCAAGCAGAAGTAAAAAAATACTGTAGTGGTACAACAACAGATGCACTCTACATTTTGAAATGTCCTCTAAACGTAAGTGATGCTCCATCAGTCTGAGCCTTTAAAATATGGCAATTGCTGTTGAACAATAACCTGCTGTTTGTTATGTTTCTCATTGTGGCCTTTATTTTCACCAGCTGTTACCATTCAATTATTTTAAATTGTGCCATTAACAGAATACAGCCTTAAAAGGCTATTTACAAAGTACAAACAAGATTTCAGCCCAGTTTCTGAATTAATCTAATCTTAAAGCAAATGTAATACACATTAAAACAAAAATGCCACACTGAATGATGGTGGAAAAATAAAAAATAAAGATCATAAAATAATGCAGTCTGAAACAGCGGATTTTGCACATACATTAAATTACATGGAGAGCAGATGAAAAAAGTAGTACAGCACATTTCGGAGAGTTAATGCGGGTGAATTCTACAGTAATGAAAAACAACAGACAAGCATTCATTTTTCATTTAGATGTTATTCTCAAGAAGGTCTTGAGCACAAACATAAGAGGCAAGTTCCAGATAGGAGCAAGAAAACACAATACAAGTGTTCTCCACTAGCTGTGCAGCAAACCTTTTTTGAAAGCAAGAAGATTAATACCCAGCTATTACATTTTTTCCAATGTCTCCTGGGAAACTTAAAGATTCTTCCTCCTGTACCCAAGTGAGACCTCCAAGCTATTATTGGAAATGAGTTTGCCTAGCACTACAGTAGTACATTAAGATAGTTAGTGTCAAAAGAGGTGTGAATTTGATTGATGACTTTAAGCCCCGCCCCCAAATATGATGGATGACATTAAGCCCCGCCCCAAATATGATTTATGAAAATACGAAAATATGAAAATATGAAATATGAAAAATGGAAATATGAAAATATAATTTATGTAAACATGAAACTATAAAAGTATGAAAATGTATTTATAAACTTAGGACACGTGGGTTTATTTTATAAACATTAGGTTCAAAATTAATACTGTGAAATTAAATATACACTTATCTTGCAGTCATAGCTATGCTTATGTGTAACTTTCTGAAAATATTTACACCCCCGCGCTAAGATATAAACTCACGACCTCATTTTATAAACATTAGATTCAAAATTAAATATTAATTAATTAAATACAAACATGTCTTACCGTCATAGCTATGTGTAAACTTTCTGAAAATATTCACAGACCCGCGCTAAGATATAAACTCACGGACACATTTTATAAGCACTAGATTCAAAACTAATATTATAAAATTAAATATACACTTATCCCGCGTGCAAAGCCACGCATATGTACGACTACATAAAAACGCTATAAAATATTCACACAACCGCTCTAAGTTATAAACTAATTGTAAGAAAATAAATATACTGTAATATCCCTTCCCAGACGGGCAAGTGGTAAATTATCAAATAAAAGAACTAATCAATGGTTTATATTCACTTTCCTTCTTACTTCAACAAGCTGACAACCACAACGTAGGCAGGACAAAGAAAAACGCGCACCACTAAAAATCCTACTCCCATACAAGAAAATAAAATTTTCTAAAAACGATTTTCACTCCACCTCCAAGTTATAAGTTCACGACACGCGTCTTTATCTTTCCTTCACCCCATAACTGAAATGATGTTCACCCCACAGCCAACTCAAACCAAACTAAGCTCACGGCACAGACGTAATTGAAAAACGCCTCTTTGTAAATTTCACCGGTTCAAAAAAGACTCGTTTTTCAATTACGTACCTCCCCCATCGGAATGCGCCAAATATGATCGATCACGGCCTGTCTCTTAATTTAATTACCAGGACCTTTCCGATTACATGCTTACCGGCTGCTTTAGACATTAACCAGACGTTGAAGCAATTAGGTCCCCACAGGGAGTCGGCGCCCTTCATGTTATCAATTAACAAAAGTCTTAATCTAATTTAAACGTATTCAATTTTTTTATATCATAAAGTAAAATACTTATTCTCACCCCGAATCAAAGCGATTAAGAATATATACACTCGTTCTGATTTTTACTAAAATTCTTAACACGCTTTTCAGCACTGTCTCTGCGAACACCCCACTAAAAATAAATATACAATTTTCTAAAAACGACACTCGTCTTTCCTGCACCGTCATAACTAAAATGATGTTCATCACAGCCACCTCAAACCAAACTAAACTAAAAACGATTTTCACTCCGCGTCTAAGTTAGAAGTTCACGACGCGCATCTTTATTTTTCCTGCACAGTCATAACTGAAATATTCACCCCCTCAAACCAGACTAAGTTACAAGATCACGACACCGCCCTAACTAAAAACGATTTTCACAGTTTCACAGTTGTAAACTAATAGTAAGAAAATAAATATACAAATTTCTAAAAACGTTATAAGCTGCATTAGAATCATAAGCACGAAAATACATGGCCACTCCTAATGCCTGAACGCCTTTTTGAAAATTACGTACCTCCCCCATCGGAATGCGCCAAATATGATCGATCACGGCCTGTCTCATTTACTTACCATACCGTGACAACCCAGGGCCTTTCCGGCTGTTTTAGGCATTAGACAGATGTTGAAGCAATTAGGTCCCCACAGGGAGTCGGCGCCCTTCATGTTATCAATTAACAAAAGTCTTAATCTAATTTAAACGTATTCAATTTTTTTTATATCATAAAGTAAAATACTTATTCTCACCCCGAATCAAAGCGATTAAGAATATATACACTCCTTCTGATTTTTAACACGCTTTTTAGCACTGGCTCTGCAAACTTAAGCACAACACTTTTTACATTCCTATGGACTAAGAACAAAGTTATTAAATGAAATACAGTATTTTCCACTAACGACTCTCTTATATTCACAATGATCTTTACAAACTCGCAAGAAGAGTTATTAAAAAGGGTTCTATATGCCGCGTTAATCGGCAAATGTCAAAATTGAGCTCGTTTCACATTTACAGTACACGTGGCGAACTAAGAAAGGGCTCTTTCTGATAATGTATTTTAGCCGTGTTAATACAGTTTACTTTACATTTACAGTATGTCAACTTTAAAATATATGTCGCGATCTAAGAATGGGGTCTTTCCGTTTCTTTATTTTAGCCGTGTTAATTGTGTAAATGTCAAAATTGACTTTATTTCACATTTACAGTATATTAACTTTAAAATACGTGTGGCGATCTCTCGATAAAACAAAGTATATGCTTAGATTTGAACCTTACAGCGGCATGTGTTTGAATGAGGCTTCTTTGCCGCTAGAAAGGGTCACCGCCCCTTAGAGGCGGAACATCAACAACTCTGAACCTATGAGCTTTCTCACAAACGTCCTGCGCTTTTCGCTCCACCCTTCCAAGGCGTTACGGGTCCCTATGTGCCGCATAAAGTGTTCTGCTTCGCGGTGTTACTACAATAACTATTCAAACATTACAAGTGTCTCCAAGATCTTGCCATAAGGTAGGCATTTTCGCTTTTTCTTCCGCAATGGCTGGCATGGCAAAAAATACTTTTGTGGTTGAGGGTAAGTGTAGATTATAGAAATATATGCCGTTAACGCCCGTCTCATCAAACTGTTAAAATTATTTTCTTCTATATCCGCTTTCAAATCAGATAGTTCCAGCGACGAAGAGCAATCTCAAAGCAGCCTCTCACTCGGAGGTATGTTTTCTGCTTTTAAATGAAAAAACTGTATCTAGTCGTAATCCGAGTTTATAAATGAATTATTTTTCTTATTTCAGAAGGCTGTAGTTTCTGGCCGGTTGGCTGTTCAAAAAGTGAGTCAGATCTTCTTTCGGCCGTACTTTTAAATCGAAATATTGTTTATAAGACCGCGCCGATTTAAAACTTTTAACTTCTTTAAGTATGTACATATTATTTTAATGGTAATGTAAGTTTCATGCTAATTATAGTTGTTATACAGACTAACCTTTTATAAATCGAAATTTTGTTTTAACGTCTTTAAGTATGTACAAACATTACTTTTAATGGAAATGTAAGTTTCATGCTAATTATAGTAGTTATACAGACTAACCTTTTATAAATCGAAATGTTGATTATAAGACCGCGCCGGTTTAAAACTTTTAACGTCTTTAAGTATGTACAAACGTATTACTTTTTTAATGTTAATTACTTTTATAAGAATGTTCCGGCTGATTACTTTTTAATGCAATGGTCTTTAAGTACGTACAAACCTAGTCTTTTATATTTTAGAATCGGAGGGTGAACTGTTTGATTCTTTAAATCTGACTAGTTCGCAATTGGAGGATTTAATAGCTGAAACAGATTGTCTTTTTGAGAATAAAAATCCTGCCTCAGCCAAAGAGTCCCCAGAAAGTAAGTATCACTTTCCACTCAGGGCTCGTGTGTGCGTGTGTGTGTGTGTTTGTGTGTGTGGGGAAGAAAATAAGGCGTTGGGGTTAAATATGTACTTTTTAGCAGAATACTCGACGCCTCCAAAGAGCGGGTTTTCTTCCGAAGTTTCCAGTCAGCATCTAGAATCGGCGCAAAGGCTCTCGGACAGTCTATTATTGAACATCTCATTCACGCCGCCCGGTAAGTTGAACTATTTGTGCGAGTGCGCAACAGCTGAAGGCGGAAATCGAACGAGTGCTGTTGATTTTTCAAAGTGCATTACCGGATCTTTTACCCCTGTCTCCGGATATACGTGAAAAGGTTATTTTATTGTATGCAATTTTAGAAAACTTGTTCCCCAAATAACGTCTGGCAAAAGGCGTGCAAGTGAGGACTTGGACGCTGGGAGCGGTGCTCAAAATGTTGGTTTATTGCATGACATGTCGGATGAGCTCAGCTTTTCCATTCGGCGCCCAAAAATGCCTACTCCACCACCCCGATATTTTAATGAATTGGAATATATTAATTGGCAAAATCAAAACCTGTTCCAAATGAGTAATATAATAGCGACCATGAGAGCTCCTTCACCTGTTACCACTCCCATCGACTTTGACCAGCTTGGCAGCCTTTTAGAAGCCCTACGTCCAGTAGCCACCCCAGATGAAATGCAGACATTAAATAACTTGTTAGAAAGGGTTCAGCGGTCTTTGAACGAGAATGTGAATGCTCAAACGGGTCATGGTTTAACAAACATGTCGGGTTCTGTAAATGCTGCCCCCTCTCACAGTATGGCCACATCAGTCTCGGTTACTCCCTTGGCTACATCTGTTTCTGGCCCCGTAGCTCCCACTTCTGCTCCAGTCATGCCCCCTTCGGGGCACTCTGCTTCAGTCTCGTTTATTTCAGCTAGCCCCTCTGGGTCCAAACCGTCTACTTTAGTAGGCCCCGTAACCCTCTGTCCCCATCACTGGCTCCTCTGTTTCTGGCCCTATAGCTTCCACTTTAGTAGGTCCCGGTACCCCCTCTGTCCCTAGCACTGGCTCCTCTGTTTCTGGCCCTGTAGCTCCCACTTCTGCTCCAGTCATGCCCCCTTCGGGGCACTCTGCTTCAGTCTCGTTTATTTCAGCTAGCCCCTCTGGGGCCAAACCGTCTACTTTAGTAGGCCCCATCACTGGATCCTCTGTTTCTGGCCCTATAGCTTCCACTTTAGTAGGTCCCTGTACCCCCTCTGTCCCCAGCACTGGCTCCTCTGTTTCTGGCCCTGTAGCTCCCACTTCTGCTCCAGTCTTGCCCCCTGTTCCAGTCACCGCTTCATCAGCCCCTATTACACAGCCGTTTACAGCTACCCCTTCAACCTCTTCAATCGTGCCAGTCATGTCCGGTGGTTTTGTGGTATCTAAACATTCACCCTCATCTACTTTAGGCATGGCCGGGCCCTCTGCTGTCTCTAGTAATGACGGTCCGGACATTTTTCAGCAGATCGACAGACCTGCTTTTAACAACACTGAAATAAGACACCCCTTAAATTTTGCAGATGCCTATGAACTAGAGTCTTACGAGGAGGTATTTAACAGTATTCATTAGACGTTGCAAAGAATTCTGGATAGTTTTTTTGGAACTTTAAATCCGCAAGATGTCGTACAGCTAGAATTTCGTGCCGATTCATTACCTATCAGCGTTTTTATACAGTTGACTGGCTCTAATATTAATGTAGACGGTTTTCTTCAGCAGATAGAGAATCTTCTTCAGAGTCATGCGAGTGTGTTGGCTGATGAGTCTCTGATGCTAGTCACTCAGATTGTTCGGTCACCTAGTGGGGGCGCTCATGGCGCCCGCAAGGTATCATCTCTACTCAACCATGAAATAGTTAGAAAGAAAATGAAGCATTTAATTATTTCTTATAATTACGGAATCAGCTCTGTTTTGCCTTTTGTCTGCTTAGCCTAATGGAAGACCGGTACAGGCAAAGCCCCCAGTTATGCATGCGTGAAGCGTATAAACTTCAGAGCAGGGCTGGATTATCTGAGCATGAAAAAGTGTCCTTTTGGATTTGCATAAATTTGAAAACTTGCTGGGTATTAAAATTGTTGTCTGGTACAGGTGTCTAAGAAATGATAAATTTTTAAAATTTGAAAGCTCCCGAGGTAGAAACCCCAAAACCTATTTTATGTTTTTACACGACAACCATTACTATGGTATTTTGAATTTAAAGGGGTTTCTGGGGGTTAAATACTTGTGTGATTACTGTTACACAAGCTACCACTCCATCCTTAGCCATCGTTGTGAAGGCCATTGCAACGTGTGTTTCTCCCCCGACTGCCGTCCGATCCCTGAAGAACTTGTCAAGTGTGGTGATTGCAACCGTTACTGTCGGTCCCAATTTTGTTTTATTCAGCATACGATTCCTAAATTTAACGACAAGACCAACGATATGGAAGCGGCCTGTGACACTGCAAAATGTGTCCCCTGTGTTACAAAACTTACACAGTGAATGCGCCTCAAAACCCCATAAATGTCGGCCCAAAGAATGCCGTGTTTGTAAAACAAAATTGAAAATGATGGAAAACCATCAGTGCTTTATAGAAACCTTGAAGTCTGAGGATCGTTGTGAGAAATACGTGTTTTATGATTTTGAAAGTCGGCAAGAAACGGGGGTGCACATTCCTAATTACATATACTGTAAGTCCTTACAGGGTAAATCCTGGTTCTGGGCGGGTGAAGATTGTGTACAACAGTTCTTTGCCAGATACCGTCGCCCAAGTATCATGGCTATACCTTCATAGCTCACAATTCAAAAGGTTACGATGGGTACTTTTTAATGAAGTATCTGCTTGAAAATGGTGTGAACCCTAGTGTTACTACTCAAGGAAATAAGCTGATGTGTTTCACAGATGATGGTTATAAATTACGTTTTATAGATTCTTTGAATTTTTTAACAATGAAATTGAGTGCCATGCCTAAAGCCATGGGGTTTGAAGCCCCAAAAGGTTATTTCCCCATTTCTTCAATACGGCTGAAAACCAGAATTATATCGGCCCTACCCGAACCTGAATGCTACGGTGTTCAGAGCATGATGACCAAAGAAAAGGAAGAATTTTTTACCTGGTACGACGGGGTCAAGCATGGTGTTTTTAATTTTAAAGAGGAGATGGCTTTTATTGTAAAATGACGTGAAATTCTTAGAACAGCGTGCATTAAATTCAGAGACGAGGTCATCAAAATTGGCAACATTGACCCGTTTCAATGCATGACCCTGGCATCTCTATGTATGGCCATGTACAGGCAAAACTGCATGCCTCCAAAGTCTGTAGGTATAATTCCTTCTGACCATTACAGTAGTAGTCAGAAAAACTATTGAACGCTCTATTCAATGGTTATTGTATCTCTGTGAAACAGAAAAATTGAACATTCAACACGCTCTAAACCTTGGGGAAGTAAAGAAGGGTTCCTTTCATCTTGACGGCTATGCCGTAGTTAAAGGTGTTCCGACGGCCTTTGAATTTGCTGGTTGTTTTTATCACGGCTGCCCCGAATGTTATGATTTAAACAGTACCCATCCTTTAACCGGTATGACTTGTGCGGCTATGTATCAAAAGTTTATGAGAAAATTGGAAATACTTAGGACAAAATTTAATCTAGATGTGCGTGTGCTCTGGGAGCATTCTTGGGAGAGTATGAAAAAACAAGACCTCAGGCTACAAAGTTTCTTAAAACACTGTGATTTCCCTCAACGTATACAACCCAGGGACTCTTTGTTCGGCGGACGTACCAACGCCATAAAATTGTACCACAAGCGGTGGGGGGCGAACAGATTCACTATTATGATTTCACCAGCTTGTACCCGTTTGTGAATAAAACAAAAATGTACCCGGTCGGTCACCCCACTATCATTTTTCAGCAGTTTGGGGATCTCGGGCAGTATTTTGGATTAATTAAAGCCACCGTCCATCCTCCACGTGGTCTCAATTTTCCAGTCCTGCCTCTCAGGTTTTGTGGGAAATTAATGTTCACCCTCTGTCGCACCTGCGCGGAGACAGAAGCTCAGATTGTGGACTGTCGTCACACAGAGGATGAGAGAGCTTTAACCGGTACTTGGTGCAGTGTGGAAATAGCAAAGGCCATTGACAAAGGGTATAAAGTTTCAAAAGTATACGAGATTTGGCATTACCCCGAACGTACTTCTGAGTTATTCTCAGATTATATCAAGCTTCATCTAAAAGGCAAGCAGGAGGCCTCGGGTTATCCTGCCTGGTGTACGGATGAAGCTTCCGCACGTTATATTTTAGATTATTATCAGAAGGAAGGTGTACGATTGGAACGCGATAACATCGCCGTAAATCCAGCCAAGAGGCAGATTTCAAAGTTGTTTTTAAATTCTCTTTGGGGTAAATTTGGGCAAAAACCTCTCCATCTCACTACTAGCTTAGTCAAAGACGGTGAGGAATTCTTGCAATACATTTTCTCCAAACAGTATAATGTTTCTTATTTTGAATTTATCGTGATGAGATTGCTCAAATACAATGGAAGTACACCGATGAAAAGTATACCCTACCTGGTAGCGTTAATGTTGTCATTGCTGCTTTCACCACGGCCTATGCACGGTTAGAGTTGTACGATTTACTGGACAGTCTGGGAGAAAGGGTGTTGTACCACACACCGACTCGGTCATTTTTACTTCTCAGCCTGGTCAGTACAATCCTCCTCTGGGTGACTATTTAGGAGAGCTCACCAGTGAGTTAAATCCTGGTGATTATATTACTGAATTTGCTTCAGGCGGTCCAAAGACGACGGGTATAAAACGGCACAAGGCAAAACATGTATGAAGGTAAAAGGTATCACCATCAATCACGAAACCGGTAAAATTATAAACCTCGAGTCACTAACCAATCTAGTTCAGAATTTTGTGACGTCTCATGAAGCCCCTACTCAAGAGTTACTGGTTCACGGTAAGCAGATCCATCGAAATAAAAAACTTTTCACTTTAGAAAACAGACCACTCAGGAAGAAATTCAGAGTGGTGTATAACAAGAGGGTTCTCCTAAAAGATTACAACACAAGACCTTATGGCTACTAAAAGAGATTTTGACGCCCGCCTTCAACACCCCTTCGCTAAAATTATCTCTGGACCCTCTTGTTCCGGTAAATCCTATTATGTGAAAAAATTATTGGAACATTCGAATCACGTCGTGTCTCACCCTTTTCAAAATATCGTTTGGTTTTATAGTTGTTGGCAGAAAATGTACGACGAGCTGTCGGCTAAATTTCAGCAATTAAAATTTATTGAGGGGCTCCCAAAGTCTTTATGCGACGACGAACTTCTCCCTCCTGAGAAAATAAATTTGGTCATTATAGATGATCTGATGGAAGCGCTAGCGAAAGCCAGGAAATAGAAAAAGCTTTCACAAAATATACTCATCATCGGAATCTGTCTATCATTTACTTGGTTCAAAATTTATTTTTTCAAGGAAAGAAAAGCCGAACGATTAATCTTAACGCCAATTATATTACTCTTTTTAAAAACCCCAGGGACAAATTGCAGATTACTACCTTGGCCCGTCAAATGTATCCAGGCGTGTTAAGTTCTTTTGGAGGCTTTCAAGATGCTACAAAACTACCGTCGGCTATCTCTTAGTGGATTTAAAGCGCAGACCCCGAGAACTGCGATTAAGAACAGGTCTGTTCCCACCGACTGGCCTGTCGTGTACACCGTGAAAAGATAAAAGAAGGTGTTGTGAGTCAAAGTTACATATTCCGTCAGCATGTCGGCCAGAATAAGCAGAAACTTAAAGCCTCTCAAGGTCTTACTCCGTTGTTCTTGTCGCCGTAAAAATCTTATCAACGCCTCTTCTGACGATTTAATTAATGCTTTGTCCGAGATAGCCTGTAATACTTTAAAAGGTAATATACCTCTTTCCCCCAAACAGTTTAAGCGACTCAAGAAGCATAAAACATCTGTCCGAAAAATAAGTGACAAAAAACTAACCTTAAAAAAGAAGAAAGCTATTCTGAACCAGAAAGGAGGCTTTTTGGGAGCTCTTTTAAGCGTCGCCGTGCCATTCATATCCAGTTTACTAGCTTCTAGAGCATAAACATGGAATACGCTCAAAAATGTATTTGGTCCGCAGCAACAAATGTCTCTTTTTCAGCAAAAGAGTGCTACCCCGAACGAACTCTTGAGTGCCACAGAAACTGAACTGGACAAAGAAATGAGAAACATCCTGCAACGCTGTGATATAGGGGCTGACGAGAAGGTGAAGCTTTACACTTCCATCTTGCAGAGATATCTGACTCTAGTTAAAAGGCCGATAAAGAAGCTGGCAGTCTGACGCCGTATTACCAAAAGAAGAAAGTGGCGAGGGGGGCCCCGGAACAGTCAAGGTGTCTGAGGACAAGGTTTGGCAAGAGGTTTTGAGAAGCGCGCCTGTAAAATCAAAGAAAAATATTGAATTTGTTTTACATAAAATGTCCGTTAATCCCCATTACGCCTTCTGGAATAATCGTGGAGAGCTGTTGTTAGAAGGTAAACCTTTGGTCGGATCCAACATGGTGGATTTGGTCCGTAATCTGACCGCTTCTCATACAATACCTGAACATAGGAGACGCGGGGTGGAAGGAATTTGTAAACGCCATGGCGGTTTGAACATTCCATTTTCTGTCGTACCTAATGATGAAACGAGAGAACTCCTTGAAAGTTTTAAACCACCCGCCCCCTCCCTGCTCATCAAACAGAAGTTAGCCCCTACCGACTGAAACCGAGAAAAAAAAGACTGGAATGGATTGCTTATTAATTTGTAAAATTATTTGTTTATTAAATACAATTTTATATCATTACAGAGTGTCGTCATCCTTTAACCGTCTATTGAAATATTTATAGGTCTCGGATCTTTGCATGCAAGGGTACTGATAAAAACAGAGTCCCGGTGAAGGAAGCCAGGAACGAACAAATTTAGAGACCATAGAGTCATTACTGTTCACGTCCTCAGAATACTTTTTTATTACAGAGGTGTACGGGAGACCTTTTCCTCTCTGATGCAGATAGAAGAGGCAGTGATGACCGCATTTGTCCGAGAACCAACTTTGAAGCTGTCGGTTATTGTAAATGATTTGTTTACAGTTTTTGCTTAAGAAATGGTAAATGTCTTTCGGAAGTAGATAAAGTCAGGGGATTTCCATAGGAATCAAAAACTCCCCTTTCCGTCTTCTGTGAGGTAAATCCCCAGCCAGTGTTCTCGGGTTGGGTTTGACGGTGAGTATTCACTACAAACATGGCGGCAAGCCGTTATTTTTTCCGTAGTTGATCACACGCCAACACACCGCGGAAATATCTTTCGGTGTAGGGGTCTTGGGACAGTAGTTCTGTTAATTGTTTTGTATTCATGGTGTTTATTAGTAGTCATACAGAACATTACGTCTCTGGTTGATTTCAATGATGTTGTCAAAGACCGCATATACTATTAGATTGACGGTCCGAGGGAGAGGGACGCGAAGCGTAATTCAAATCTCATGTTTCCAGTTTTAACTAATGAAAATGATCACGCATTCTTGATCGGGGGTTAGATCAAAAGCGAAAAGAGTATATCCTTGCGAGAACTCTGAACGGCTGATAGCCAGAGCTTGATCCTTCAAATGCTTACCAGTGGCCAATACCAGGTTATAATATTCTCTGGCACTATTGCCGCTTACAAAGTCTGGTTGAAAGGGTTTGGCAGGAATCTGTTCACCGTCCATGTACAGAGCCAGGAACTCTACATCATTGTGTTTGAAATTGAACGGGTTCCGTGTATAAGACGCCGAAAAGGCCTCATTATCCACCATGCCAATCACCACATACTTTGGTAGTTGGCCCAGAAACAGGTTTTCTTGATTGCATACTCGGATCCCGGGCATACTGAATACTTTCATATTCACCCTTTCCACAGGGTATTTAGCATTGGCTGAGGTAAGGGCATGAGCGTGTCCTAATTTCACGGCCGGTGAAACTTTTACTTTTTTTACAAACAGGGAGGCCGATGTTATGATTACTCTGTAACGTTCGGCATCACCGGACATTAAGCAGAATTCATCTTTGTTCCGAACCATTTTAATCTTCACGTCTAGACCGTTCAATAGTAGCTTTTCCTGGAAAAAGAGATCTGTATGTATGTGCCCCAGAAGTTCAACAGTCCTGCTACCGGCTGTATAGGCGCGGTTTTAAAACCGATGTTTTCTCCGTCGGGGTCTGTCTCTTCCAATTTGTTAAGTGTATCTTTGTAAAAAAGTCCTGTAGCAAACTGAGAATGAAGAGTCTCTTGGCTGTAATTTAGCAGGCCTTCTAAGACAGCTCGGTAAGGATAACAATTTGAACTCTGGGATATTAGACGGTCCCCGAGGGTGACATCAACTTGGGAAAACAAACTGGCTATAGGGTAGTTGACAAATCCGACCTTTGCCCGGCAGGTATGTTAGTCCGTCAGCATTCACTATCTTTCCCCTTAGGTGTAGAAGAGTGTTATTCAAATCCAGGTAATCTTCCCCATTTCCGGCTATGAGAAATTCTAGCGGGGCTACTTCAGAGAGGGCTGAGAGTGGTGGGACTTCAACGTATATACTTTTATCTACACTCGTCTGAGTGAAAGGCACCGTAAACAGATCCAGTTCAGATTTGACACACTCTTCGACATTCTGTGTACGAAAGCCATCTTTTCTTAAAAAATGTCTCTCTTCTTTTTGCGGGCTTTACTCTTGTTCCTCTTCTGACGACGTTTAGAGAATGCTGCAAAAATAGTGCGCCTGGCCTTTTTAGCTGTCGGGGGCTGACGCGACCCCGGTGGTCTCTTGCGTTTTGTCTTTCTCATGACCATCAAGCCCGCTCCCTCCTGTTTTTCTAGGACTCCACCTGCAGCACTGGATATAGCCCCGGTGATCACATCTTTTACAATATTTTTAGCCGGATTTGATATGTGGTTTTGCGATGTCAAAGCCTTTTTCAGGAGAGGTAAAGCTCTTCTAAACAGTCCTCGAAATATACCTCCAATCCCCCCACCATACATTACAGGGGATCCAGAGAATCCCGGTAAGCCGTTACCGCTTGGGTCTGATAATATTGGATGTAAGGTGTCGGGTCCTGGTAAGACCTCATTGTATCAGTCGTGCATACAATGCCTGACGGGTCTGAAATGCAACTTCACTATCACCTTACCAAACTGAAATGGCACGTTTTTGTTCTGGTCCGTCTTTATTTCAATAGTCACAGTGTCAAAATGATTCTTGCTGACCGGGCATAATGCGGTTTGTCATATGTGATGGTTGTAATTTTATTCGCCTGATCCTCTATATGAACACACCTCAAAAGGGTGCGTAGCTGTCTCCGACTCTCTGATGAGATACCATATCTCCATACACGCATACAAAGTGTAAAAGCCGGCCCTGATGTCGGGGGAAAGGAGCCTTATAAGTTAAACCCCGAGTCTGATCAGGATGCGCTCCTAATATTCGACCCAGCTGTCCTTTTAAGTGTATAGTTTCATCCTTTTCACCCGGTACCACGTAGACTCTTCGTTCCACAGCATTATAACTGAATTTCGCAGGGTTCTCAGAAGGGCAAATCCAGCTGCAACATCGGTCAAAGTGGGCAGGCTTAAGGTTGTCGAATTCATAAAAGACAGTAGGTCGTGAATACCTTCGTAATAGCCGCATGGAATGTAGTAATGTTTTTTTACACCGGGGGCGAAACGTAGAATTCATTATCTGGCTTGTCTATGGTATTCCACGTATGTGGGTACTGAACTTCTGCTAGACCGACTTCCCAAGAACCTTCTAATTCTATGGGTTTAGCAAGCTTCGTCGTGAAATTGGAAATGGTGTTGCTAGGGAAAATGTCTGAGGAAGCGTTGCTCGGAAGTGTCACAAAAAAACTTTTGCGCTCCATCGTATACCGCTAGAGAATGAAGAGTCGATTAGGAGCCCTGTGGATTTTATTGAACATCTTGGGCCTGGCTCTCCGGTATCCAGCTGTTAAATTTTTCTGGCCAGCCGAGCCATTTGACTAAAATGAGTCGTTTTTTATTCTTAACTTTCCTGGCCAGTATTTTTCGATCCTGTAAACGTCTGTGGACCCGACTTTAATTTTCTGTAATTCGGGGTCGTAAAAGGAACCTACAATCTCTTCACCGTCGTAGTCTTTCAGTTTGTACACTGACGGGGCCCTAGGTACAAGTTCAGATACGGTAAAGATTTCATCTGAAAATGTCTGTTCATAACCTTTCTCAAAAGGATGTCTTGTTTTAGACACCCTAACCGTGTCTCCTACTTTAAACTTAAACAATGGCGGGCCCGGGGGGTGGCGGCGTATAAATTTTGAAAACTTTCCAAGAATTTAACGTGTTTACATCGGAAGGAGCCATTTTTATGCTTCGATGATAACTTTTGTTGTAAGAGTATACTAAATCAGGCAATTTATCGATGTAGGTTCTCGTGTTATAAGCGCTGAAATATTTCCACATTTTAGATTTTAATGTCCGGTTAAATCTCTCCACCACGGAGGCCTTTAATTCGTTTCCAGTGGTGAAATGTTTTATCCCGATCTTCTTTAACAGCTTTTGAAAATCACGGTTGAAAAACTCTTTCCCCTTATCGGTCTGGAGTTTCTTTGGAGTACGCCCGGCGCTCAGAATGTCTTGGAAGGCTCTCGTCACTTCCTTACCCGTTTTGTTCTTCAGGGGTCGTACCACGCGTACTTAGAAAGTCGTCGATACATGTTAACAAATATTTATAACCCAGATTATGCTCGGTCACATTTGTCATGTCCGCTAAATCCATCTGCCATTGTGAGTCTATATCGGATACATAAACCTTATTTCTCCTAAAATGCCTTCTAGCGGGTTTATGAATTGTATAAGCATATTGACCGGATAACCAATCCGACACCTGTTGGTCATTACTTTTCTGACCGAAACCTCAAGAGCTCTTTTCAAAGAGTCTTTTCCCCAAAGCTACCAGGA
Organism: Polypterus senegalus; assembly: GCF_016835505.1. Taxonomy (NCBI): domain Eukaryota; kingdom Metazoa; phylum Chordata; class Cladistia; order Polypteriformes; family Polypteridae; genus Polypterus; species Polypterus senegalus. Next base: position 99,158,728 of record NC_053158.1, read on the forward strand.
TTTGCCGGGCTATAATAAACTTTTTTCAAGTAACCCTCCATCGCCGACGGTGAAAGAAAAATGTCAATGGTTTAAAAATCAAAGGAGGATTTATTGGTAATTTTCAAAACAGCAGTATTAAAACATTTAAAACATTTCATAGTACAGGCACATTGAGTTCAGACACTTCGTCTGATTTTTCTATATCATACTCCCCGTAAAACCCCAAAGGTGCATCGGTCATGTCTGGTACAGAAAAATGCCTTTTAGAGAAAGCATCGGCTATTTCACGTATTTTAGAGTAAGATGGATCGTCCATGTTGTGAAAGGCCTGTACAATAGCCTCGCTAATAGAATGTTCATTTTCCAGTTCATCTACAGCATTTTGAACAAATGAATGAACCTTGTGAAAAGGCGGAAAGATGTTAAAGCAGCCCAGAGTCTTTATGACCAGGCTCCTGAGCCACGGTTTGCGGAAAACAGTCAGAACCTCTTGAAAACGGCCAACCCGATAAACAGAGTCCGGTTCAAACAGACACGTATGCTGCGTCTGGCTGGGGTGATCTATGAAACAACCTTGACAGGTGCTTTTTAGGTCCCGATCGACTATTATGTCCAGCAGAGCCGCAATCAAACTCTTGATCAGTTTCAGAGTCTTTCGAAGTGTTTCACCCAGAGTCCCGTCAGTTTGTTCAATGTCCATGCCCTCATAATCAGAATCCTGGGACGATGGCTTCCAAGAGGCCAGAGCCTCTACCAAGTCGTCCACAGTCTCTTCTTGATGCATGGTCTGCATGGCTATCTCCTCAGCGCCCGTCAGGCTCCCCAGAGTATCCTCAGCAGGGACAAAAAAGTCAGGTCCTGTACGGTTCTCCAGGAGACTGTCCAGCCAGTACATATCATCAGGAGCAGGTAACTGAGGTTCGGGCCAATAGATCTGGTCATTCGAGGGCATCAGAAGATCCGGCCAAGACGGTGGGTCTGAAGGTGAGTTGTTAGGAGCAGAGTACCCGGAGTTAGGTACGATGTCGTCGGGCCAAAACAGGTCGTTGACTGCCGCTGTCTGTTCCGTAGACCAACAGACCTGATCAGGTCGTAGCCGGCAGGGTGCTGGTTGTTACCCGCCCAAAACACATCGTTGTCTGTCAGCATCTGGTCTGCCGCAGAGTAGCCGGGCTGTAGGTTAGGGTCGATCACATCGTCGGGAGTAGAGTAGGCGGTGTTGGTTTGAAGGTTAGCCGGCCAAAACAGGTAGTCAGCGGCGGACGTATGTTCCATACCCCCGGAGCTTGGTTCTTGGGCGCATCAAAATGTTGAGGACTTCTGCCACCTCAGAGGCCGAGAGAACAGGGAGACGACCGGCCCAGCTAGCACCAGCTTCGGAAGGGTAGTTAGTTGAAGACATCTCGATAAGGTTTTAGGTTAATGTAGACTATGGAAAAGACCTCTGTATTTATCTCCACTCACTTAGGGGGCGGTTGACTCCCAGTTTTCTTCCTCCTCCTCCGAGCATGAATTATTCAACATGCTAAACTCCTCCAATTTTCTTTTAATTCTTTTCATCTGGTCGGATAGTTTTCCTTGATAAATAGCTTCATCAATATTTGGCATAAGAGCTTTAAAAAAACTCCAGTCTTTTATAGAAAAATTAATTTCACTCACTCGATCCTTTATCACATTTTCTTTATCTTCCTCTTCGTGACCGCATCGTATATTCGGGTAGGATAGGCTCCTTCTTGGAAACGGCGATCGTGAGCTGGCCCTCTGCATTTCTTTTTACCTCTACCCGGCACAAAGCACAGTTAGAATCGTACCAGACAGAGCTGAAGCGTGGTTCCCGTAACTCCCGTAAGGCCCTGTTGGCTTTCAGTTTCTTAGGAGCGTTCACAAGACCGTCCATTCTGTCTGCTTTTGTGTGTCGTAGCGTTTTCACTAAGTGAGTAGAATTTTATACAAGAACTCTTTCATTTCCTCCCACAGTCGGGGTTGGGAAGGGGTGGAGCGATATGCCTCTCCCTAACCCTATAGGCGGATAGAGAGATAAAGGCGTAACTCGGGGGCGTGAGTATTGTTAATGGGGAGTGATAAGTGTCCGGTTTACGAAAGAACCACCCTAAAAGGCGGGGTTTAGAGATGATCAAGTATGACGGTGGTCCAACCCCCCAGGGGCGGGGTATAGTTCATATTTTTATAGTTTCATGTTTACATAAATTATATTTTCATAAATCATATTTTCATATTTTTCATATTTTCGTATTTTCATAAGTCATATTTGGGGCGGGGCTTAATGTCATCCATCATATTTGGGGGCGGGGCTTAAAGTCATCAATCAAATTCACACCTCTTTTGACACTAACTATCTTAATGTACTACTCACTACTTAAGTCAGTTTTCAAGAGGCTTAAAAACTATATTTCCTTCTTATTCTTTGATTTGATTTTATGATTTCTCATTAGAGGGTGCCAAATTATTACAAATATTTCTATTTTAATCTTGTTGTATTTATTAATTATTTTATACATTTATATATAGACAATTATACAATGGGATAAAAAACACAGAAAAATCATAAGCAGATTCCTATTTTAAATCAAATGCTTAAGAAAATTGAATAATCACCACTGATGGACCGGTCCCAAACCAGGATAAAGCCCGGGTTACGTCAGGAAGGGCATCCGGTGTAAAATTTTGCCAAACCAATATGCAGACAACAATTTTGGATGATCCACTGTGGCAACCCCTAACAGGAGCATCCGAAAGAAGAAGAAGAAGAAGATGGACAATACGAAGACATTGCAATAGGGATTCTGCCTCACAGATCCAATGCCCTGCATTTGAATCCAATGCCCAATTGCAGTGTAGGTGGAATTTGCATGGTCCTCCTGTGTCTGCAAATATCCATCTTAGGAACCTCTGTGAACAAATTCTACAATGTAATAATTCCCAGGTATGATTTCTTTCCTGATATTTCCAGGATAGACTCCAGGTCCTGTGATCCTGAATTGAATTGAGGTGGAGAATGCAATGTTTTGTTAGGTTAAAATTATGAATGACTAGGGGGCTTCGCTCACCAACCCCTTTCCCCCCCTGCCATCGGCCGCTTTTCCGAAACTCCTCTTTAAACTGTGATACAATGGGAAACAAATTCATTTTTTTTTTAAATGGAGATACACAAATATTTTTTTTAACTCCTCTTTGCTCAAGCAGCTGCTGGCATGGTGCTGTTGCTGCTGCTACCCTCACGCATGATTTGCGAACGTTTAAAAGCCTGTACAGCACCTGAATATTTGATCTCTTTTCGATGCTCCGTTATTTCCCCGAGTAATATTTTCAGTTTGTTGACGCGGCCGCTCCTCCGAAACCTCTCTTAAATAGTGATACATTGGGAAACAAGTAACAGGTGTTTTTTTCACCTCCTGTTTGCTTGAGAAGCTGTTGGCTTGCTGCTGCATGCTGCGTAATCTGCATTTCATGTGGAGCTTTGAATGTTTAAAAGCCTGTACAGCACCTGAATATTCAATTTTTTTACACTGTTCCGTTATTTCCCTGGGTAATATTTTCAGATTGTTTGCGCTAATGCAATCTTTACTCCCATTTTTGGAGACTTTCGACTTTTCCTACCTCCATTATTTCTAACCTGCTCTGCATGTGTATCACAGGACTTGCATCTGAAGGTTGTTAGTATGACGTGACTTGTCTGTCTCGAAAGTGAAAGTGTCTCTGTCTCTCTTCAAAAGATCACGTCTCGTCCCCGAGAAAAAGTCTTGTCTCCTTGCAAGTTTTTTTTTTATAATAAAGAGATTATACTGTAAATATTATTAGTAAAGCAAAGTTATGTACTGTATATAAGGTATATGCACTTTGCTCTTAGTTTATATCCTTGAACCAGATGACTAATAAATGATTAATAACAATACTACTGCTTGTTTGTTTAATTTGACATTAAGCAAACTTTTCATAAAATGTTCTAGCATGACCCCTAATATTGTTAGGAGAATCTTCTGTGGACCTGTGAGACAAAAATTGATTGTTTTAAGTGCCTGAATCTATCTATCTATCTATCTATCTATCTATCTATCTATCTATCTATCTATCTATCTATCTATTTTATTTTGACTTTTGGGTTGGGTTTGTCCTTTTACTGTTGTGAAATTCAAAAGACATTTATAGGTGCAATGAATGCTAATAACCTTATTGTTGGACAAAGTGGACACTCACATTCTGCTAAGCTTTTAGTGGCACACATCGCCTGCCAAGACAGAAGGTTTAATAGAAATGCAGAACTTCATCTACACCCCCATCTGCATTCCACAGTGAATTCCTCTGCAGTTCTACTAACACTTTAGTAAACTCTGTACTTCATGTAATAACAAAGGTGTAAAACAGTTGAGCTGACACCTCCACAGTGACTCCATTAGACAAAAAGGTACCCAAATAGTCATTAATTTTGGGCTTGTAACAGCAAACTAAATTCTGGCTGGATGTGATGGACAAAATAAGGCAGCTATAAGGAGGCACTGGATAAGTAATGTTTATCTAGCTGCATTCATGATCTCTTTGGGGAAAAGCTGATGGGTCACTCTGTTTGGGGTGAGAAGCCACCCACTCTCTCTGCAGTAAAAACTCACAAATATTATTTGGTCCAGAAGCACCTCTCCTTACAGCCTTTGAGCTGAGCCCCCAGAACTACCTTTAAAATCCTTTCTGTCAATCCAGGCTCTGAGAAAGTGGCTTAGCCTATTTATGAGAAGACTGTGAAGCAGCCATTTCTTCAGAAAGGGAACTTCAGCAACTACACTCTTGTACCAGAGAGAGTAATACTTTTTCTTATGAAGTTGTAGCGAACACAGCAAAGAGCCTAACAGCTGAAAAGAGAAAGAGTGCACTCCAATGCAAGAAAAGTCCTCCACTTGATCCTGGAGCAACAACAAATAACTCTACATAGCAGTGGACGTTATCCTTAAAAGTTTGGTATCATTTAACTGTTTATTTGTACCAAGATCAATTAGAATTCTAAATAGCCTGCCTCTTCTGTGTGAAATTTTTTTCTGTCTCTTCTGTCTTGTGATCTGTCTTCTACATTGACGTATATATTTAGTTGTCATAATTCTACAATCCTTGTTTCTACAAATAACTTGTATTATTCTGTTTCTTACAATGAGTGTGCTTCAGTTACCTTGGTATAAGTCTAATGGCTGGAAACCCATACTGCAGGAAAATAAAATGTGAACATTTAAAATTATTTCATTTACTACCTCTGCTTCTCATCTAAGATAGATTGAAATGTAAGTGATCAACATAGACCTCAGCATTAACATTTGCAGTCCACCATTTATTGGAATGAATTTTTTGACCGTTAAACTGCCACATACTTGGGGGGTTAATGTACCCCTTGACGCCAAATACACAATTCACAAAGTAAAATAGAAATTTTAATGGAACACATATTTTTTTTCATGCAAAGAGCATCACAATTTCTGCAACACTGATCATTTTACACACTGTCAATGAACTGTAAAAACTACTGCAACAATCTATTATTATATGTACAAGGTGCAAATGACACCATTGATGAAATTCAGTAAATCACCGAGCCAACTGCACTTGAACTGGCTGCAAACAAGCACAAAGAGGTAAATGCTGATGCTTGCAGGCTAGTCTAGTGCAGCGGCTGAATCCCAGGGACAGTGATGCTGCAGTGCTGCAGGGGATGGCAGTGGTCATGAACTGGCTGCTCAACAAATGAACGGCACTGATTGATCAGCGTGCTGGCAAATTGCACTGGGAACCAAATATAGCCATTTCTGTCAGTTTGAGGGTTAATGAATGTAGTACTAAAATGTATAGCATTTGTCATTTCAACAGATGGCACATGTAAAAGATGCTATATAAGCGCCCAAACCGGTACAGACTGACGCAGCGGCACGTACAAAGTGATAAAGTGAAGTTTTTATTAATTCTTCAGCTGTGGGACACGCCTTCCCCGTGCCACACAGCCCAACACAGTCCCAAAACACTCTCTTTCTCCTGTTCCAACACTCCTCCTCAAGCTTAGTCCTCCTCCTCCCAACTCTGGCTCTTCGAGTGATGGTGGCTGGCCCTTTTTATAACCCACCCGGAAGTTTTTCAGGTGCTTGACCACCTGGTACTAATTGCACCTCCGGGTGGGGCTGAAGATTCGTCCAGCCTGGCTGCTGAGTCCATGCAGCTCCCCCTAGCGACCATCTAAGCCCCCAACCAGGCTGTGGAGGACTCCATCTCCCATGGAGCTCTGCGAGTGGTTGGGGAATCACCATCATCCAGGGAGGCTGCCACCAAGCGTCCCGGGGGAGGTACTGGACTGCCCTTGCTGGCTCCCCCAGAACATAAGCAGCAGGTGCGCCCCTACCGGGCATGGGACCCGGCTATCCTTCACACACATTACAAACATCTATAGTAATTCTGATACGTCATCTGTTGGAATGACAAATACAATGCTTATGTCTCTGTTATATGCCATTTGGTATAGGATTCATGAAAGCAGTGTTAATTTTTGTGATACACCATTTGCTGAAGTAACAAATGCTATGCATTTTATTACTGCAAATGCTTGCGATGTCCGATCTGTTAGAATGACAGAAACATAGCACTTTGATGGAAATGCAGATACACAGGCATACAGACAGTTGCCCTTTTATTAAGATTGATAACTGGCATGACCTATGTCAAAGCTGATAATTAGTTAACAGACTGATTTATATCAATCATTTAGTTCTTTTCTCATATCAATACACATTTTCTTATATTGACATACTTTCTTCTTCTCCTTAAAAGAAAGACTGTTAAAAATCCCTGATGACTGCAGTAACTTCTGTTTAATAGGATATTTAAGTCATCCTATTGAAAGTGTTACTAGGACATTTTGAATAAAAAGTGGGAAGAAGAAAATCTTATGCACACCTCACATAATACTATACTATACTATACTATACTATACTATACTATACTCAACCATGGGTTTAAACCTATGTGCTTCATATGAAAGCATAAATAGAGAATTAAATAAGCAAAAAGATGGCTAACTAAAGTAAAATCCTAATCCTAATCTGATTGCAAAATGTCTTGATATAACTTTATATAGGACACTGCACACCAATTAAGAACTAATGTATTGAACAACCCATATTAATATCAATGCTAAGCATAATTTTAGCTTAATTTAGATTTAATTTATTTAACTAAAATGTTGACAACAATGTCTTCATTACATGAAATATAAAAATTCTAATTATAGCATGCAATGATTTTGTCGGTGGCGCAGTGGTAGCGCTGCTGCCTCACAGTTAGGAGGCCTGGGTTCGCTTCCCGGGTCCTCCCTGCGTGGAGTTTGATTGTTCTCCCCGTGTCTGCGTGGGTTTCCTCCGGGTACTTTGGTTTCCTAACAATCTTCCAAAGACATGCAGGTTAGGTTCATTGGCAATACTAATTTGTCCTTAGTGAGTGTACACCCTGCCTGGGGTTTGTTTCCTGCCTTGTGCCCTGGATTGGCTCCAGCAGACCCCTGTGACTCTGTAGTTAGGATATAGCGGGTTTGATAATGGATGGATGGATGATTTTGTCTGATTGTATAAAACTTTATTGTTAATAAAAGCATACAATTTTAACTGATTTACTATATTTTTTTAAGTTTCTGTATGTCTTGAGCTGAGTGAAAAAATGTACCTGTCACATGAGTCAATAATGCAGTAATTGTGTGAAAGAATACTTTTTGGTTTAAAGTAATTTGACTGCAATGAAACTAATGACTCACATTTACTTACATGGAAATAGACGCACTGCATGTTCCTCTAATTTAACCAATGCTGCACTTACCTTCACATTAATCCAAGCAATTAACAAAAAACATAAGCAGTTCTAAGACATGCATTGGAGGTCACTTAAAATTACCCTGTAAGATAATTTCCCAAGTGATAGCAAGAGCTCTACAAACAAATATTCATAAAAGCTTAACTGGAAAATGTCTCTTTAAATTAACTTAAAGAGTAATTAAATTATGCAAATGAAAGTTTGACATTAATTTATATAAAATAAATGCTTTAAGAATGGGAAAGTTAATTACTTCTAGCATTTTTACATTTACAATTTACTTCTTTTATCTTAACAGAGTCAAGGCATTTTTTGACACAGAAAGTAAATCAATTTTACAGGGCTATTGAAATTATTCCAACCATTAAAATGTATGAAATCTTCCAACAACAACAATATTTATTTAAATAGCACATTTTCATACAAAAAAATGTAGCTCAAAGTGCTTTACAAAATGAATAACAGAAAAATCGAAGACACAATAAAAAATAAACATAAGTCAACATTAATTAACATAGAATAAGTAAGGTCCGATGGCCAGGGTGGACAAAAAAAAAACTCCAGAAGGCTGGAGAAAAAAAATAAAATCTGTAGGGATTCCAGACCACGAGACCGCCCAGTCCCCTCTGGGCAATCTACCTAACATAAATGAAACAGTCCTCTTTGTATTTAGGGTTCTCATGGAAGGATTTGATGATGATGGTCATGTAGACTTCTGGCTTTCAGTCCATCAAAGTTGGAGCATCATGATGCTTTGAGTAGGTGGTGGCGCACCGGAAAAAGAAACAGAAGAGAGAGTTGGGGTCAGTACGGACTTTGGAGCCACTATGAATAGTTATTATGATGAATTGAACATACAGAGTATCAGTATTAAGTTAAAGTGAAGTTAGGAGAAAGCCATGTTAAAGTAATATGTTTTCAGCAGTTTTTTAAAGTGTTCCACTGTATTAGCCTGGCGAATTCCTATAGGCAGGCTATTCCAGATTTTAGGTGCATAACAGTAGAAGGCTGCCTCACCACTTTTAAGTTTTGTTCTTGGAATTCTAAGGCGACACTCATTTGAAGATCTAAGGTTACGATTTGGAATATAATGTGTCAGGCATTCCGATATATAAGATGGAGCGAGATTATTTAAGGCTTTTTAAACCATAAGCAGAATTTTATAGTCAATCCTGAATGACACAGGCAACCAGTGTAGTGACATCAAAACTGGAGAAATGTGCTCAGATTTTCTTTTCCTAGTTAGGATTCTAGCAGCTGCATTCTGCACTTGTTGCAAGTGATTTATGTCTTTCTTGGGTAGTCCTGAGAGGAGTGCGTTACAGTAATCTAGTCTACTGAAAACAAAAGCGTGAATTAATTTCTCTGCATCTTTCAATGATATAAGAGGTCTAACTTTTGCTATGTTTCTTAAGTGAAAAAATGCTGTCCTAGTGGTCTCATGAATATGCGATTTAAAATTCAGATTACAGTCAACGGTTACCCCTAAGTTTTTTACTTCCGTCTTAACTTTCAATCCTAATGCTTCAAGTTTATTTCTGATAAACTCATTGAATCCATTATTGCCAATTACTAAAATTTCAATAATAATAATAATAATTAAAATTATTAAAATTTCAGTTTTCTCTTTATTTTTTCTCTTTATTCATTTCCAGTGTTATTTAAACCTGTATTTTTTATTTGAATGTAAAATAAACAGTAAATGACATTATCTTAACACTGTAAGCAAAGAGAACCAACACAAGAAAAAGGCTTGGAGCATATCCATGACCTCATATAATGTAAAACAAACAAAAAAAATGATGATGATTTTTTTTTGTTCAAAGAAGATAAAAACACCTTGTCAGACACGTCCAACATAGAACTGACACAATATAGACGAACTTCCGGCAGGTTCCATACAGGAAGGGGCAGATCCAGAATGACAGGCAATGGACATCAGTAATGTAATGGCAATTAGTCTTCCATTCTGCAGAGGGAGGAGGAGGAGGAGGGAAGGCAATAGAATACAGAGCCAACCCCTGGTTCAGTGGGTTACTACCATCACCAGAGTCACTAATGAGCTCACTAAATTGTAAGGTTTCTTGGCTTTTTATGGCCAATGCTTCATCATTCTGATTAAATGTGCCCTCAAGTGGTGATGAGCTTATAGCTCTTCATCTCTCTGATGGAGTGACTAGTGTAACAGACTGAGGAGGAGACAGCACAAAGTTTTGGGGTTTTCCGGCCCCGTATATTGTCTAGAATCCACAATAAATGAAAAAAAAATATGGTCTGAGTTATAAACCAATAAACAGTTCATAAGCACGACCCCAAGCATGGCGTCGGCGGCCATTTTAAAGAGGAGGAGCCGGAAGTGGAGGAATACTGGGAAGGAACCGTGAGGGAGGATGGGATCGCTGACGTCAGGGAAGATGGCGGAGGAAGGGTGGAAGTAGACGTAGTGAGGGCAAAACTGGCTTATGGCAGCGGAGCATCTTTTTTCCTGTAAAGAAGCATAGGGAGAAAGTTTGTACCCCGCCATTTCCGGCCGGCGAATGTCTTCCCAGGTGTGTCAAGATCCTTCTGATCCTTCTCCGACTCGCGCGTGCGTGACACCAGATTGGACACTTGCTAACCAGCCTTGTACTCCAGCACGAATTTTGTTATAAATAGTCCTTGACTTTCTGAGAAATTTAACAAACTTTCATCAAGTGGGTTTAGATTAGGGTAGTGTTTGTTTGTTGAACTGTTTAAAGGAATATAAACAGAGTCTTTGGGAGCTCTTCTTCTGATTGTTGAATCCAAAGTATGTTAGAAAACAGCATTTTTCTAAAGAGCCATATGAATTTACAGGTATCCAACAATTTAATAATTATAATTATACTGTACTGCCTAAGATACAATAGTATCAGACATATTGAAAAAAACCTTGTTTTTCAAAATTGTTGTTATTGTAGATTGAGATGAGCCAAAGTCAGCTCCAATAACATTCAATGCTTTGCCACTTTTATATTATTTCATAACTTTTAATTTTGTGTAGTGGCTTGAGCTGTGAGAGAACAGCCGGGTGAATCTCCGCAAGAGCTTGTCGGACTCTGCACGGAGAGCCATGAATGCTGAAGGATCTTAGAAAGAGGGAAATGGACAGTGTCACTAGTTGAACGGTTCAACTCAGCACCAGCAAATAAAAGAAGGTGGCTGGTGCAGTGCCAAAACATGTGAAGACAGCAATCTCCCCTGAAGGCAAAGAGTATAAATGGTGGACTGAAACATGAAAGTAAGCAGCTGTTTAATGGTCTTTGAAAAGATCCTTTATTGTCTCTTTAGGAAGGGATCCTGATAAGTTCCCATCATTAGCCTTGAGACATCACTCATGCTCTTTAGGCAGGCAGTATGGTGTTGTGGTTAAGATTTTGGAACTCAAACCCAAAAGTTGTGAGTTCATATCCCTCTACTGACACTGTGTGACCATGAGCAAGTCACTTGGCCTGCCTTTCCCCCAACTGGAAATCGAAAAGAAATGTAACAAATTGTATGTAACAATTTGCCTTACATCATGCAACTTACCAAGGCGTCAACCGAATAAGTAAATGCAAATGCTCTTTGACTTGATCATTGTCCTCATGAGTCTTCATACTGCACTGCCACCTTCCTTCCTTTGCCAAGTCCAAGTCAGATTGTCCAACCTGCCACCCTGTCTGTCTCACATATGTTTAATCTTGTGGCATTTAAAGGCCCCTGAATTTTATGAAAATTTAGGAGCTACAAAATACGAGAAGAACATAGGAAATACAAGTGAACAAGACAGGATGCAAGGGACTGGTGCTGATATATTTGATTATTTGTAAGAGCCATTTTCCTAGTTCTAGAAAATGTATGAATATTTACTAGATGATAATGCATAAAATATGGGAGGTTCCTATAACCCCCGTGAATAGAACTGAGTTGGTATTTTCCTGTCATTTTCTAACAGTTTTGAGCAAACTATGTTCTCCAGTTAGTGTCTAGCTTTGCCTTGTGTAAGGTACAGAGGCATATGTTTTTTTAACCGTGTTCTTGTTTGTGCTCGCATTCGTGCTTGCGCACATGTCTATGTGCCAATGGCCTAAGGGCCTTTTGAGTGTGAAGTAACTCTTAAAATAAAAGATTTAAGTGTTGAACCGTATGTTTAAGGCATACAGAAGAAGAAATTAAGAACCTTTAAGTATAGAAATAACCAAAGCTTCTTAAGAAGTTTATAGAAGATACATTTTTCCTTTTTTTTGCCTTTATTCTATGTGTGTAACTATTTTTCTTTTTTATTCTTGTGTGGATTATTTGCTTTAACTTTCACTAAATATTTTAAAACAAACTTTTGGACTGTGAGATTTCTTTGACACGTGTCTTACCTTGCCTGACTTCGCCTTATACATTGGCGGCTACACTAAAGTTAAAAAACCCGCCCGAAGTTTTGAAACCTGCTTAAGATATGAACCTGCCTAGAACTGAAAGTTTAAAATTGCCTTGGATTATAAAAGAAAGCAAGCCTGCATTTTCAACGCCTGAGATCGACTGCGACGAAAGAAAATGACGACTTGAAAAAGACTCAACAGATACTTTTAATCTTTGTCTTTGTTCGGAATTGGACATATTTGAGAATTGCTAGTGCTCTTCATAAATCTGTATAAATTATAAAGATTTTAAGCGCAGTACCTTATGAGATCGCCATGGCATCTGAGTCCGGGAGCCAGAGAACATTTCGAACCCCCATTAATAGTAACAGTGGTGTGAGCGGAAGTCACGACGATCATGATGTTTCAATGGAGGATCATCTTAATGACGATATAAGGCCGTCCGATTCATTAACAACTAAACTTCAATCCGAAATGGTCTACAAATACAAACAATTATCTAGTGTGATGAAAACCGTGAAGGATTTACAAAAAAACTAATTGAACTATGAAACTATAAAATCGATCATCAAGAACTTGTTCTTTAACCTGAGAATGGAATGTAAAAGGTTAAGTGACAAACTCTTATCCCTCCAGAGCAATGAAGATACACGGAAAATGCTACAAAAGGAATTTGATGCTAAAATAGAAATTTGTAATAAATTTACGGGATGTACAATGAATTGGGTTTTTGATGTACGTCAAAATATAAGCATCAACCAGCAGCCGACTTTTCGGCTAACCAATTCAAGGATTATAGAACGACGAATGACATTCCTGACGTCTCTCCAGAAGATAGTGTCTCACAGATTTCCATTCAAAGTAAAAGTCATATAAGTTCGGCGGCTAATTCAGCCAAAGCCTCCCAAATCTCCGCAAAATCTAAATGTAGTGCAAGTTCAGCCGGGACTTCTGTTAGCGCCATCAGATCTCAAGAGGCAGCACATGCCGTGCTGTTGGCTAAAGCGGAGAACCAAAGAAAGCAACAGGCTCTAGATATGGAAGAAATGCAGTTAAAAGCTAAGAGAGAAGCTGAAGAAGCTCAATTGAAAATTAAAAGAGATCAGTTGGAATTGCAGGCAGCTATTGCAGAATCCGACGCAAAATTAAAAGCACTTAAAGGGTGGAGTCAGAAACCAGATGTGAAATTTGAAAAGTCGTCAGATGCGAACAGTTACAACTTTACAAATACGAATGAAAGTAAAAAAAAACCCCAGCAACCGTTTTATCAGCAACAAAATGAAGCGCTTCTTCAACAATTGCATCATGAACAACGTTATGATCAACAGAAACAGCAACAAAACAAAGCGCAAGCGCCTAACGTACCCCATATAAAGGTACCATTATTTGAAGGCGATCCATTGACTTATATAAACTTTATAAGAGCATTTGATCGAATCATCGACCAAGAAGTGAGTGATCCTGGTAACAAACTAGAGTATTTGGTACAATTCACCAAAGGCGAACATAGAAACATTGCTCAGAATAACGCATACTTGCCTCCAGAAGAGGGATATAGAAATACCAGAAGAATGTTAGGAGTCAGGAGATGTAGGTAGCTTAAAGACATACATGCTCTTCATTGGTAATTGTAAAAGTGTTATGTCGGGCTTAAAGGACGGACACGAATTCGAAAACAATTTAAATATCCGCATTATGTCATCAAATCTTCCCCAAGAACTACGAGAGCTCTGGCAAAATAAAGCAACAAAGATCGAAGGTAAAGAAAGAAGAAGACCAGGCCTCGCTGACTTATATGGATTCTTAGAAGAACGACTTATAACCTCCCTGGATCCAATGTATGGTGCTTCCTATTCAAGCTATACCTTTAAAAGGGAAAAAGAAAAGACTGATCACGAAAAATATCCTGTGAAAGGCGGAATGAGAAAGGACAACTTTGTCTCAAATTTTGCTGCTACTGTTGAAAAGGGAAATAAAAAGGAGACAACTGAGCGTATACACGGTAAGCACTGTTTTTTCTGTGACAAAAAGCATGATCTTAATGACTGCAACGCAATTCAGAAATTAACTTATGAAGGTAAAATTGACTTTTTAAAATCCAAGGGCTTATGCTTTAAATGTCTAAAACAAGGACATCTTAGCAAAAATTGTGAAGAAAAAATTAAATGTAGCATATGCTCTCATTTTCATCCAACTATTTTACATATAAATAAAGAAAAGGACTCTGATGATAAAGCTAAATCCATTAAAGAAGCGAGCTCTAAATCGAAACCGAAAAGCGCTTCTTCTACGAATGCGCCCATGACACCGAAAGAGTCTTGTATGGCTACCAGGGCTGGAAATAGTGCCATAGCTGCGGTCCCAGTTAAAGTCAAATCCAAAGGGAATGAAAAATATATTGAAACATATGTTCTAATAGACCCATGTAGCACAGCCACATTTTGCACAAAGAGCTTAAGAGAACAGTTAAACCTCTCAGGAAGAAAATCGCATCTGTATCTCAACACTCTAGACAATCTAGAAAAACCATTAAAATGTGAAATCTTAACAGAGTTACAAGTCTGTGGGTTAGAAGAAAACACATTTTATGACTTACCAGAAGTATGTACAGCAACTGTTATACCTGGAAATAAAGATAAAATTCCTACTCAAGAAGATATTATGAAATGGCCTTACCTTAAAGATGTACACCTACCCCAAATAAACGCAGAAGTAGGTTTATTAATAGGTACAGACTCTCGTAAAGTCATGGAGCCATGGGAAATCATACATAGCAAAGGAGATGGACCTTTTGCAACGAGAACAGTTCTAGGATGGACTGTTACTTGCTATACAAAGGAGTCAGACAACAAAAGTGTAAAAAGATGTTCAGTCAATTGTGGAACAATAAAGGAAGTAGAACAAATGTTACTCAAGCAATACAATACCGACTTTCCAGAACACAACTTGAAGAAAGTGAAGAAAAACAGGAAATGTCACAAGAAGACATTAAATTCATGCGCATAGCCTCAGATACTGCAAGTCTAGTGAACGGACACTATTGCATTAATCTGCCCTTTAAAGATGAAACACTTAAAGTGCCAAACAATCATTGTATTGCAAAACAATGTGCTATTGAACTTAAAAGGAAACTTACAAGGTACCCAACTTTTCATGAGGATTATAAAGCGTTCATGAAAGACATTTTAGACAAAGGTTATGCCATAAAGGTACCCACTGAACAGCGGACCATTGAAAAAGAAAAAATATGGTACATCCCTCATCATGGAGTGTACCATCCAAAGAAAAACAAAATAAGAGTGGTATTTGATTGTACAGCCACTTATCAAGGTTTTTCTCTAAATGAACAGTTGCTGAAAGGACCTGATTTAACTAATACACTCATTGGAGTTCTTACAAGATTCAGAGAGGAACAAATCGCTCTCATGGTGGACATTAAATCAATGTTCTATCAAGTGAAAGTACCAGAAAAAGACATGGATCTTCTTCGTTTTCTGTGGTGGCCTGAAGGTAATCTAAACAATGAACTTGAGGAATACAAAATGACAGTGCATCTTTTTGGCACTACTTCGTCGCCCAGTTGTGCCTCTTATGCCTTAAGAAGAACAGCAGAGGATGCTAGAGGCACAGCTCCTGAGGAAGCAGTTAACACTGTGTTAAATAATTTCTATGTTGATGACTGTTTAAAGTCAGTTGGTACAGAAGAACAAGCCATAAAATTGGTCAAAGATCTTAAAGCCCTATGCTTAAAGGGAGGATTTTATCTTACAAAATGGATAAGTTATAGCAGAGCAGTTTTGCTGTCAATCCCTGAAGAAGACAGGGCAAAGGATCAAAAAGACTTGGACTTAAGCCATGATCTGTTACCAGTTGAAAGAGCCTTGGGTGTTCAATGGTGCACACAGACTGACAGTTTCAAGTTCCAGGTAAAGCTGCAAGATAAGCCTGCTACAAGACGTGGCATTCTGTCAGTGGTCAGATCAATATATGACCCACTTGGATTTTTAGTACCAATCATATTGCCTGCCCAGCTTATTCTAAGAGAACTGTGTAAAGAAAAATATGCTTGGGATCAAGAAGTGGAAGCTAAGTACGTTCGGCAATGGAAAAAATGGATGGACGATTTGCAGCTACTTGTGGATTTCAATGTATACAGGTGCTTTAAACCGCCTGGATTTGGTCAAATAATGACCGCACAAATGCATCATTTTGGAAATGCTTCAGAAAATGGGTATGGCACTGTTTCCTACCTCCTTTTGACTAACAAAGAAAATGAGAGACATTGTTCATTTCTAATGGGGAAATCAAGAGTGGCACCACTAAAATCTGTCACTATACCAAGATTGGAACTTACAGCAGCAGTGGCTACAGTCAAAATGGACAAAATGTTAAAACGAGAACTGCAGATTCCCCTGCAAGAGTCAATCTTTGGGACTGACAGCACCACAGTACTAAGGTACATCGCAAATGAAAGTGCACGCTACAAAACCTTTGTTGCCAACAGAATCGCAGTGATAAGAGAGCACACACAACCCTCGCAATGGAGGTATGTCGCATCTGTGCAAAATCCTGTGGACCAAGCATCAAGAGGATTGACAATAAAAAGCTTCATCAAATGTAAAACTTGGATACAAAGCCCAAATTTCCTACTACAGCCAGAGCACGAATGGCCTAAGAGACCGAATGAGGTGGACTTGTCTACTAGCGACGATCCGGAAATGTGTAGCAAATTTTGCATGTGTAGAAGAAAAAACTGAACTGGTGAAAAGACTTATAGAGTACTACTCAGAATGGTACAAATTAAAGAAAACAATTGCTTGGTTCTTTAAGTTTAAAGATGTGCTAATGCGTTTGAAAGAAGAGAGAAAGATAATTCAATATACAGTTAGCCAATCTGGACATAGCCCAGAAAGACAAAAGATGCTGATCGCGAAACATATGAAGGAATACAAATCAACAATGAGACTAAAGCCACTGTCTCTAGATGACTTGTCTAAAGCAGAAAATGAGCTTATTCAAGTCAAGTCCAAGTTTACCCAGAAGAAGTTAAAACACTAAGTAAAAATCGGCCTGTAAAGAAAAGCAGTAAAATCATTAAGCTGGATCCAGTTCTACAAGAAGGAATATTAAGAGTCGGAGGAAGACTCAGCAAATCAGCTATGCCAAAGGAAGCCAAGCACCCTGCAATAGTTCATAAAAACTTGCATATCGCTACACTCTTAATCAGACACCTTCACCAAAAGCATAGACACTGTGGATGTAATTATTTGTTAGCAGAACTACAGCAAAAATACTGGATACCTCAAGCAAACGCAGCTATCAGAAAAATAATTTCGAAGTGCACTACGTGCAAAAGATACAATGCGAAAGCATGGTGAGCAAAAAATGGCAGATTTGCCAGAAGATCGCCTAGCACCCAACAAACCGCCTTTCACTAATGTTGGAGTCGATTATTTTGGACCCTTTTTTGTCAAAAGAGGACGAAGCTTAGTCAAAAGGTATGGAGTAATTTTCACCTGTTTATCAGCTAGAGCCACGCACATTGAGATTGCACAAAATTTAGACACGGATTCCTGTATCCAAGCAATACTCAGATTTAAGAGTAGAAGAGGCCGGGTTAAAATCATGTGCTCAGATAATGGAACAAATTTTGTTGGAGCAGAAAAAAGCTACGAGAAGCCACAAAAAGTTTGGAACACAAAAAAATCGGCAACAAAATGATGTGAAGAGAAATCAAATGGATTTTTAAC